>NW_020884981.1:216283-384215 GCF_003945725.1 Corapipo altera | reverse complement strand
CCGCTCAGATGTTTCCGCTCCCATTGGCTCAGACACGCGTCAGTCACGGCCGGCCCCGCCCCGACGCTCCCTGGAGGGCTCCGGAGGGGCGGGGCCAACGGAGCGGGCGGTATGGACTACAACTCCCGGCGTGCACTGCGGCGAGCGGGGCATGATGGGATGTGCCGGGGCTGCGCACGGTGGGGGGAGAGGGGGAGCTGGGGGGATCCAGGGATTGGGGGGATCCAGGGATTGGGGGGTATCCAAGTGTCATCCAGGTGTGTGTGGGAGCACCCAGCTGTGGGGAGGCATCCAGGTGGGTGGGCATCCACTTATGGGGGGTATCCAGGTGTGCGGTGGGCATCTAGGGGGGCACCCGGGTGTTGGGGACACCCAGGTATGAGGAGGGCCCGGGTGTGGGTTTTGGGGGGGTTGGAAGTGTGTGCACCCCACTGCTGTGGGGGGCAGGGGGCACCCAGTGAGGGCTGGCCTGGGCAGGTGACATCCAGCGTGTCCCCAGGGATGGTGCCAGCCAGGGGATGCCAGGCTGGGCCTGTCCCCAGGAAGGGCTGTGACACCAGTAACCACTCGTGGCCTTGCTCCATCCAAATCCCTTGGCACTGGCATCGCATCTGTGAGCAACCACTCCCAGGCCCGATCCCGGCAGATTCCCAGTGGGAAGGTGTGGAGGATCCTTTCCCTGCCCTAATTGCTGACAAGTCCCTGTGCCCAGCACAGCATCCTGCTCCTCTTTTCAGAGCTGCGCATTCCATTAGTGATGTTCCCAGCCTGGCTGTTCCCAATGAATCCCATCTAAACTGCCCTGGGTCCCCCAGCCCAGGGAGCACTGGGGATGCCCCTCAGCCTGCAGGGAGACTGAGGCCCCCCAGGCTCCTTCCCTCTGGTGAGTCAGCTCCTGCTCCTCCTGCTCCTCTTCCTCCTCCTGCTCTGCTCCCTGGCCTGTGCTCCTCATGTTGCAGCAGCAGCACTGAGACTTCTTGCTTTTATGAAATATTAATTGCTGCCCAAACCTGTCCTTTCCAGCAGGGCTGATTCCCTTTTCCCCCACAGGGATTGCTGTGCTGTTGACCAGCTGGCCAGGACAGCACTGCCAAGGGTGTTGGATACCCCCCACCAGTGACTCCTCTGGCAAAGATCCCCCAAAAGTGGGGCTGCCAAAGGAGTATCTGTAAAACGGGCTGGAGTGGGGTGGGCTGAGAGCAGGCAAAGGGCAGCTGGCAAAGGCCAAGGGGCTCCACCAGCCTGGCCGGGCAGCCACCAGCACGGCCCACCCTCAGTGTGATGGACTGGAAACGTGCAGTGCCTGGGCAGCAGTGAATCCATCAGTCCTCAGCTGGCTGAGACACAGCTCTGGGCACCAGGATGCCCATCTGAGCACCAACAGCATGGCTGGACCCCAGTGCCCCACAGCTCTGGGTACAAGGGCCCCTCCTGTGCCCTGTCCCTGCTCCTCAGGGGCTCTGAACCTGCCCAGCCTGGGGAGGGCAGGCCATGGAATCACAGACATGTTTCAGTTGGAAAGGACCTTAATACCATCTTAATCCAACTCCCTGCCATGGGCAGGGACACCTTCCACTAGCCCAGGTGAATCCAAGCCCTGGTCCAACCTGGCCTTGGACACTTCCAGGGATGGGGCAGCCACAGCTTCTCTGGGCAACCTGTGCCAGGGCCTCCCCACCCTCACAGCCAACAATTCCTTCCCAATATCCCATCTAACCCTGTCCTCTGGCAGTGGGAAGCCATTCCCCCTTGGCCTGCCCCTCCATCCCTTGTCCCAAGTCCCTCTCCAGCTCTCCTGGAGCCCCTTTAGGCCCTGGAAGGGGCTCTCAGGTCTCCCTGGAGCCTTCTCTTCTCCAGGCGAACCCCCCCAGCTCTCCCAGCCTGGCTCCAGAGCAGAGGGGCTCCAGCCCTCAGAGCATCTTCGTGGCCTCCTCTGGACTCGTTCCAGAGCCCCTCCCTCGTGCTCACTGGGTGAGGGGAGATGGCAGAGCTCTGGGGTGGGGGCTGTGCCCCCCTTTGGTGGTGCCAGCCTGGCTCCCCCTCCTCTCCCACAGCCTGAGGGCTTGAGCTCATGTGCTGCCTTGGAGCCACGTGGTGTGAACTCCTTTAGGGGTGCTTTGGTGAGGGGTTTGTATCCCCGTGGGCTGAGGGATGCTCACACTCAGCACTCCTCAGTTTGGCTTCTGCACGTGGCAGGGGCCAAACACAGCCCCCTCCATCCCCTCACCCACCTCCCAAACAGCCCAGCTCCCACAGCCACTGCTAAAGCAAAACGAAATGGCAGATTAAGCAAACCAAAATAGCAGACAGAGTTAATGGAAATAGCAGATGTCCTGCTGGAGCCTCTGCCACTCCCAGCCTCTGCTGATGGTGTTCCCCAGGGAGAAGGGGCTTGGAGGGCGAAGCCTGCAGGGAAACTCTCACTCCAGGGCTCAGCCCTGGCAGGTGGAGCAGGGGAAGCAGAGAGGGGGGACCTGTTCATGCCTGGATTCCCCAGGAGGAGAGAAAAGCCACTCCTCTCATTTCTGTCCATCAGCCTGTTTGCTCCAAAGCAGTGGAAGTGGAGAGGAGGAGGAGGATGGGCAGGAACCTCCTTGATTTTATTTCTTTTTTCAGCCTCTGGTTCTCAGTCCTGCCACTCCAGAGGACCCTGTTCATGGCTCGGTCAAGGGATTTCTCACCTCGCTGGGATAGTGGAAACCAAACTGGAGCCCAGACCAATGGGAATCATGGCAAGAGGGTGTGAGGCAGAGCTAGAGGGGTGATCCTGGCAGAGGGGGGATCTTGGCAGGGGCTTGGTGCAGTGTGGGGACTTTGCCATGGCTGTGCACTCAGCTGTATGAAAGGGCAAAGGAATGGAATTGGAAGGAGTGCTCTGGGGTGAGGAGGAGTGGTCATGAGGCCCCATCATTCCCATCCCAGCTTGGGCTCCTGCTCGGATTGGGCAGTGCTGCAGAGGTTTGTCCTCCCCATCCTGCCTCACACCAAACAGCACCACACCACAGGAACAGGCTCAGGGGAAACCAAGGAACCCCTCACTGACTTGAAGGAAATCCCAGAGCTGGAGGAGCATTGCCTCAACCATGTCCAAGGCCTGAGGTGGGATCAGCTGGGTCAGGGCTCCTCCTTCCATGGGCTTCACGGCCTTAGCAGAACAATTAGAGCTGGACCAGTGGTGAAATCCCTCTGTGTGGGAGAGCAGAGGATGAGCAACTGCCCAGCCAGGCCTCAGGAGGGGGATGAGCTGCCTGCCTGGGTAAGCTGAGCCTACAGCACCCCCCCTGCCTGTCCCTGTGCTGTGGCAGCCACACAGTGCTCGTTAAACAAGAGGGAAGAGCTCGATTTTTCTCCCAACATCTTTACTATAGTGTAATCAAAATCCATTTAAGTTCTGATTAAAAGGTTTAACTAACCCAAAAACCCCACACCTGTCAGCAGAACAGAGCTATCCATCCCTAAACTCTCCCACAGAAGCGCCTGTACGTGGTATGTGCAGAGTATCCCTGGTCCCACCTGTGCAGGGACCTGCTGCCACTGGCACTGCTGCCACTGGCATTGCCCTGCTGGCATTGCCATCATCCTGCTGGCATTGCCATTGCTCTGCCCAGCACTTCTGTCTGAAGAAACAGAGCTGTCATGAGCCTAAAGCCAGTCTGATTCCTAAGGCAGGGCTTGTTCCTGGCCAGTCTGTGTTTCACATCACCAGGCTGCATTTCACATCAGGGCTGTGGTGGGAAGGAAGTCACCTTAGCTGGGGTTAATGGTGACATTTAAAGCAAACACTATGTCACACTTTGCTCCGGCTGAACGTTCACGTGAGAGAAGGAGAAAATGTACCAGTGGTTTTTAAGCAGTGATCAAACTTCCTCTCAAACTTCACTCACAAACACACAGTTTCAATGAAACTGTCAGTCATTCAGTGCTCTTTCATAACACTTTACTTTAAACCAGAAAACACTGTAAGGAGGAGGATTGATTCCAAGAGTTGTGAAGTTCTCATGAATTTCCCCGGTGCCAGAGGTTAAATAACACTGTGGATGGGAGAGGTGCTGCTGCTTCTCCCTGCCCTGAGTGAGCACAGAGCAGGGCCCCAGCTCTGCTGCTCCCCCCAAGCAGCACAACCAGCACCTCCCCTGCCCCGGGAATGCAGGGAGTATATTCTGTCACCTCCAGCATCCAGCAGCACAGGGATCCTCTTGTATTTGGCTTGCTGAGACAGTAAATGGGGAGTTAGAGCATTCCTGGTTTGAGGCCTTGGCGTGCGTAAGGGCTGGAGGTGCCAACTGGGAGTCAAAGGCAACAGACTCTTGCAGCAACTGCTAATGGAAAATGGTGAGCCAGATGCAAAGGTGATGGGCACACTGTTCTCATCCAGGAACAAAAACCAGCAGCCCATGTGAGGTTTGGATTGCTCTGAACATGTTTATCCTGCACTCAAAAGCTCCTGAGCCAGCTGGAAAGCCCCATGGCCTCCTGTCATGTGGGGGATCCAGACCCATCCCATCTGTGTTCAGAGCACACTCACCCTGCAGAGCCTCAGTGCTGCACACAGAGCTGTTCCCAACACGTGGGCACTGCCAGGCTGGGGTTCTGCTCCCCAGCCCCCAGAGCTGCCCCTCTGTGCTCAGCACAGCAGCAGTGTGGCTGCACAGCACGTGCTCTCAGCACAGAGCAGCTGGCGAGGAGCAGGTCAGGTACCTGAGTCAGTGCACAGGCACCCCAAAAACAGAGGGCTTAGACACTCCCCAAGAGGCAAAGGGGCTGCTGGGCAGTCCCTGAACAGGGGGAACAGGAACAGAGGCGGCACAGGGCTGCAAATGTTCTCAGTCACTGAAGAGATCTGAGTTATGGTGTCTCCAAGCTTGGCACAACATGACAAAAGGCAATGGGCGTGAACTGAAACACATCAAATTCTGGCTGAAGAGCTTTTCACTCTGAGGGTGACCAAGCACTGCACGGGTTGTCCAGGGAGGTGGTGGAGTCACCATCCTCAGAGATATCCCAAGGGCATGTGGACACAGTCCTGGGCAACCAGCTTTGGGTGGCCCTGAGTGAGCAGCGGGGCTGGACCAGATGATCCTGAGGCCCCTTCCAATCCCCACCAGTGGTTGCTGCAACCAGCAGGTCTAAGGACAAAGAGTAAATCCCTGAGGGCTTGAGTTAAGCAAGAAGATGGTGGGGGGGCAGCAGGATGAGGCAGCACAGGCCAGAAGGAAAGCAGCTGGTTGTCTGCAGGATGACCATGCAGGAGATTCCCTGCCTTACACTCCTGAAAGTCAACCTACGGGTTATACACTCGTGGAACCCCCTTTGTGTGGGCCTGAAAGGGGCCCAGTCCAGCTGCAGGATCAGGGAAAACTCCCAAACCCATAACCAGAGCCTTCAGTGCAGTGTAATTACTGAGGTTTCCTTTCAGCATCGTCACATGCTGTGCTGGTGAGGAAAGGAAAGGATTTCTCCAAGGCAAAATTTCTATCTAGGATGGAGTTTTGCACACAATGAATTAAGTTTTCCCACACAAACCGCCTGCCTAAGTAAAGAGGGAGTTTGTCCCAGCACTGGGAACCATAGGGTGGGAGAAATAATAATTAGAAAATGCAGTATTAAAAAAAATCTCCAAGATTAGAGCCTCCCTGTACATGTCCTAAGGGGTGTGTGGTAGGAATGGGAGATCTGAAACCTTTAACTACTTCTCATCCAAGGGCTGACATGGATGAGGAAAAATCAGAGCCAGAATCTCACCAGCAGCCTCTTCCCTGAGGAAATGCCAGCGCTGGGCCAGTCTGTGCTGCTGTGGAAGATGATGCTGATCCCAACTTCTAATTAGAGGGATGACATAAGGTCAAGTGTTCCTGAGCAGGATGTCTGCTGAGTTGTTGTAATGTGCACAGAGTCGGAAAAGGGTGGGGGAAGACTTGTTTCACAGCAGGGACTGGAAAGGAAGAGGAGAGACGTGGCAAAGATCCAGCACAAGGAACTCAGATGCTCAGATACCACCCCGGGAGAGGAGAGCGCCCAGGGGGAGGAGCAGTGGGACAGCTGGGGCACCAGTTCTGGGTGACACAGGAGAACTGCACCCACAAGGAGCTGCCACTGCCCAGCTGGGCTGCTCAGGGTTCTCTGTGTCTCAGAAGATTCAGAATCTCAGGTTTGAGGAGCTTTCTTTCAGTTTAGTATTTCCCCATCCCCACAGTAAGTATCAGCCTTTAGTAAACAAACCCAGCACTGGAATATCAAACACATCTGGCAGGTTCCCAAAAGGAAGGTCACATTTGCTGGTCTTCATGACTCTTTGCTGTCTCTGGGGCTTTCAGGTCACTTGATCCCAAAGGACAATCACAACTAAGACCATTATGAACTGTCTGGTCTCACAGGAAGATTTTAAAAGCCAGGAACATTATTTTCATAAGACCAAAAATAATAAAGTTTCTCACAGCAGTGAGTGAACTGAACTGTGCAGGCCTGGGAGGAACCAGGGACATCATTTAGTAGCTCCAGTGGAAAGATGAGAGAGGGGTAACGTGTAAACTGCTCTGCTGAGAGCCAGGTGAGGATGGGACTGCAGGACTGACTTCAGCTGAAGTAAGAAACATTACTCAGACCATTCATCCACTAAAGGCATCACTGCCTGGAGTTATTCCCACCTGGAGTGAGAAATACCTGGGCAGTGGTATTCCAAGAGAAGAAGATGCTGTATTTGTACAGGAGTTTTCAGCAGGGATCATCAAGGAAGAACCAGATCTCTCCAGTTTCTGCAGACAGGGATGCCCCACCCAGAGCCTGCAGTGGCAGATGCTGTTGGGGGGCTTTTGCCATGCTGGCTTTCTTCAGTGAGGTGCCCTTCTTCCCTGGATGAGGTACCAGGACATCCTTTGGGAGTAGGGTCCACACAGCCCTTCCTCTCTTCATGATGTCCCTAAGAAACCTGGAAGGCCTTGGAGATTTGCCTGCTAAGGAATGTCTGGACCAGGCACCTGCCTGCAGAGCTTCCTTTCCTCCTGATCAGGCTGTGACTGGAGAGGCAGTGGCTGCACCATGATGAGCTTTTAGCAGCTCCAGACAACCTAAATATATCTGGCCAGGGATGTCTTAAGGCAGGGCGGCCATAACGCTTCTCTTCTGTGACAGCCTCCAGCACATGGGGTAGGAAACTCTTATCCTGCCCCTGGAAGTGCTGAGTGAAGGCTCCCAAAGCCCACAGCACCTTGCCTTGCCTCCATAACTCCCACTGGGATACACAGGCAGCCCTCCAAGGAAGGGCTGCCTGTGTATCCCAGTGGGAGTTATGGAGGAGTCACAGCACATCCTCCTCCTCCATCCTGGGTTCCTTGGACAGCCAGAGGAAACGGGGGCAGGTCCAGCACACCCCTCACCTGCCAGTTAACAGAGCCACTTTGGGTGTGCAAAGCAGGGTACAGGGACACTGCACCCTTGTTTGAGCTGGGCCACAGGAACCAGCAGGGCTGGAGGAAGGATATTTTGGGTAAGGGCTGTGTGTAAATGCCTACACAACCACAGAGTATCCAGAGGGACACAACCCTCCCATGCACAGAGGCACTCTTTCCAAGACAGGGAACAGGAGACACATCAAAATGAGACCAGGACACGAAAAACATAGCACTGCTGCACTGTGGAGATGTACTCAAAGCAGGAAATCTCCCCTAAGAGAAATCATGGAATCACAGAATGGTTTGGGTTGGAAGGGACCTTAAAGCTCATCTCATTCTATCCCCTGCCATGGGCAGGGACATCTTCCACTAGACTTATAGCTTCAGGGAAAGAAGTGGCTTTAAATGCCTCACAGCCAAGACTTTAAAAGCTCCTTGACTGTTAGGAAGTGCAAAATGAGGGACTCTTTGACGAGGGTCTCACCAGGGCCCTGGAAACAGGGGGTGTATGGGCCCTGTCAGGGGGTGCAGCACAGGCTGCCCTGAGCTCACTGAGCTGGGCAAGGAGCTGGGCTGAGCACCCCCAGCAGAGCCCTGGTCAGAGCTGGACTCAGCAGAGCTGTGAGAGCCTCACACTGGGACTGGAGAGCCCTGAGCCTTGGCAGAGCCTAGAGCTCTCTGTCCCCGGGCTCACAGCCACACACACCTGAGCAGTCCCAGAGTCACAGGATACTCTGAGCTGGAAGGGACCCACAAGGATCATGGAGTCCAACTCGTTCGTGAATGCCCACACAGGGCACTGTTTGCTTTGGAAAACAATGTAGATGAGACCACATAAGCACCCTGTTTCTGTGCTGAACACCTCCTCTGGTGCTGCAGTGGGGCTGAATCCAAGCCCTCCCAAAGGGAAAAGAACAAATATCCTCTGAACCCAGACAAGCTGCTGCTCAGTTTTCAGTGTGTGACTTTACAAGACAATCCTCCACCTTGTGTTTGATCAGCTTGAAGGCTGAAGCACAAAAGGTCCAAAACACCCTTTAGCCAAATGAACCTCAGCATTGTGCCTCTGAACCTCCTCAGGGGCTGGCCCTGTGAGCCAGCATGGAAGGAGACATTCACTCCCAAACCATTCAGAAGCTGCTTCCTCGGTGACACTGAGGGCTGGTTTAGTGAGGCACTGACAGGTTTCACCCTTAGCTTCCAAGATAATCATTAGCATGTTATACAAACACAGTGTAAGGGAAGAGGAAAGTGGAAAAATAATGCTTTAAAACACTTGCCTTTAAAAATTCAGCCCCTCTCATGTTACCAAAATCTATTTAAAGGGATGTGGCAATTGCTGGCTCCAAGAAGCCTTTGGTCCTAAAGCATTAGGATTCAGTATATTTTTCTGGTCAACTTCTCCAGCTCTTTCACTGTCTTTAGTCTTGCTTCTCTCCTTTGTGTTTCCAAGGGTAGATCAGCTCTCCAAGGAACAGCTTCTTGCAGAGAGATGCCCAGGAGTCCTTGGGGTAACAGCTGTAGGTGGGCAGCCTGTATGTCTGTACAACAGCACCATAGGAGAGAGGGTTGATCTGTGGGAGAAAGAGGGGCAGGAGCAAGGAAAACATGTGGTGAGAGGCTCAGGCAGCTGAGGAGGGCAAGTGCAGCTTCTGCACAGCACCAGCCTCTGCTAAAACATCAGTCCTGCTGCTCACAAAGCATCAGAATCCCTCCCTGCCTTGGTAAGGCTGTTTGTCCTTCCACAACATCCCCAAACGTGACCAAATGGAGCTTGGCAAGGGATGTCATTGAAATCATCTTCAAGCAGAGAGGCAGCACAAGTGCTGCTGCAATGACAGTGACACATGTCACACACGGGTTGGGACTGTCCCCTCCTGTGTGAGGGGGTGGCAGTGGCTGCAGAGACAGTGACAGAATCACAGAGGCATGGAATTGTTTAGGTTGGAAAAGACCTTTAAGGTCATTGAGTCCAACCCTTAACCCAGCGCCGCCCAGGCCACCACTAACCCACGTCCCCAAGTGCCACATCCACACAGCCTGTCAATCCCTCCAGGGATGGGGACTCCACCACTGCCCTGGGCAGCTGTGCCAGGGCCTGACCACCCTTTTAGAGAAGAAATTTTCCTTAATATCTAATCTAAACTTACCTAATTATACCCCCCATGGATGGGGGATGCACTGGGACTCTCAGGAACTCTTCTGGAATGGGCCAGTGAAGCTATACCTTACCTGAGCCCTCAGCCCACAGCTGTGCTTTAAGTTAAACCTGATATCACCCAAGTGGAACTGAGCCCAGCACAGCATCACACTCCAAAATAATTACCACTGCTATTTTCCCCATTTCCCCAATTTTACCTACTGGAAATTACCATTTTCAATTAAATCTCCTTGGCTGAGTTCATCTTTTTAAATTTGATTTCAATCACCATCCTAACCCGTGCCTACAAAAGCTCTGATTATGGTCACAAGTTGCCATATTGACCTTTTGAAGAGGGGGGCAGACAGAGGCTTTAGCTGGATGAGGGGTGACAGAAGTACATCAGACCTTGGAAAAGCTCATCCCCCTGCTTTCAGGGCAGGAGACAGGTGAAGTCTGTGGGATGGATCCAATGCAGCCAAGATCTGACACATCTAAAGGCTGCACAGCAATAGGTTGTCTCCAAAAGAACAAAAAGCTTGCACAGAAATGGTAGGGCTCAGAAAACAGATCATGAGAGAGGCTAAGGGAAGGGACTTACAAAGCTAGAGGAAGCTTGGACACTGGGGAGAAGTGGAAGGACATCCTCTAGTGAAAGGGTCCAGCTCTGCTGGAACCAACCAAGCAGCTCCATGAAAGAGGACTCTCATTCACAGCAGAAAATCCAGCCACAAAAAGGAAAGAGAGACAGCAAAACCCACACAGAGAGTCACCACTTGGTCAAAAGGTGAATATTTCCACTGAGAAGTACCCAGTTTTCTGGGACTGTGCCTGTACCACCAGCTTGCTTCAACTTTCTGGTGCTCACAGAGCAAGAGGATGAACTACAGGGATGGAGCTCTGGGAAAGGGTGGTTGAGCAAAAAGTTCATTAGAATTAATCCTGGAGACCTTTGTCAAATTAGTTTTAAAGTACAACATTGCTGAAGCAGAAGGGGGAAATGCCAGTACACAGAAGCATCCCTAGGAAGTTTAGGAAAAAGGCCAGGGCTGCAGCTTGCAGGGGAAAAAAAAAAGAAAAAAGAAAAAAGAAAAAAAAAGCCAAAGAATCCTGCTCCCAGAACAAACAGCAGTAAAACCTGAGTAACTGTTTCTGCTCATTCCCTCCCTACAGGCAAACCAGTCTGTTCTAAGTGCAAACATGCTGGGGGAGGACAGGAACTGCTGCTCTGCAAGGGACAGACACAGTGTGTGTTCCTTTGACTATTGGCTCCGTGGGCTGGAAGGTTTGGACACAACATTTCTTGTTAAGAAGCATCTCCAGGCAGAGTGTGGATACCAACACTTCCCTACTAAAACATATCCAGGGATGGGGCTACACCCAGGCAATACATTCCCTGCCTGTCCTGTTAAAAATGGAAACATGAGGCAAACCCCATGCATAAGTGAGGTGCTAACATGAGTTCCCCTTATGCAAATCCTGCAGTTCAAAGCTATGATATTCCCTGATGGAATATCCATCCCTCCTCTCATAATGGAGCTGTTCCCTTTCCCTTCCTCTTCTGCTTAACCCTTTTCAAAGCAATTGCTGGGAAAGGTGACACTTTCATAAGCAGGATGGATCAAACTCATCATGTCCTAGAATCATAAAATCAGAGAATTCAAGACTGGTTTGGGTGGGAAGGGACCTTAACACTCATCCAATTCCAACCCCTGCCATGGGCAGGGACACCTTCCACTGGCCCAGGTTGCTCCAAGCCCCGTCCAGCCTGGCCTTGGACACTTCCAGGGATGGGGCAACCACAGCTTCTCTGGGCAACCACCTCTCTGGGCTTCTCTCACCACCCTCACAGGGGAGAATTTCTTCCCAATATCCCATCCAAACCTGCCCTCCTTCAGCTTAAGGCCAGTCTTTCCCTGGGCTATCAGTTCAGTTGAGCCACACTGCCAGAATTATTTCTTCCTATGCATCCAAAAGAAATTATTTTAAACACTAATGAAAACACTGACCTATGTAAGACTTCCTGGAGAATATTAAGTAGCATTTGGAATGGAAATATCATTCCCTGCCCTCCATCCCCCCTGTGTCTGGACTTTGCATTCCAGTGGCACTATCTTAAAAATCAAAAATAATCACTTGACTGAACCACGAGCTGGATGGGAATGCTCAGACCCAGAATTATTGATTCCTAATCCATTACCAGTGTCCCAAAGGACAGCTCTGAATGTATCATTCACCTACAGCTTCAATTATTTTGAGCACAGCTCCATGCAAACAGCCTTATTTCCATCAAGTAGAGCTCCAAGAGAGCTACAGGGAGAGGGGGCAAAGCCACTGTGAAAATTCTAGAAAGGCACATCACCTTGTACAATAAATAAGAATTTTAGCATGTCTCTTAAAAATAAGCTTTTTAGATTGTCCTCTCCAAAGGCCTATCAGAAAGTGGGATATTCAGCAGGATTTCTAACACAAGCCCATTTTTCATTTCCACCAGCACAAAGAGAGTGAAAAAAGTGCCTTTCCTGACTCTCTGCTCATTATTATTTGAACAGAAGGTCGGGACAGACATCCACTGCAGCACTTCCACCTCTCCAGATGATGACTTGTGCTATATTCCAGATAGCAAATGGATCTTCCTGCAGTGGCCCAAGGAAAATTCATCACAGTCATATGACTCACTGCCTCTGCTCTTTAAGTGGGGATCTTTTCCCTCTGGAGAGCCCATCCAGCTCATCCACACACAGGCTGATGCCAAAGCTCCTGTGCCTTATCTCTGGTCTCTGGGTTCCTTTTTAGGGAGTTCTCTGGCCATGGAGGATGATGGATTTTGGTTCCTACACCACTATCCTACTGAAAGACAGGAACTGGGAATACAGCATGTTCAGGGAATGCTAGATTTGCCCTGGAAGACATCTTTGAAGGGATTCCCTCTGGAATTGCTGCTAGCTGCTGTGCTGTTCCCTGCTAGGCTGACCTTTTGAAACAGGGCTGGACCCAAGATGAAAAAAGCAAAAGAACTGGGAAGCTGCAGTTAATTCCTTCCCACACACTCCCCCAGTGTCCAAGTGTTTTATAAGTGCTTTGCTACTTGCAGCCTCTCCTCTCAGGATGCAGAGAGCAAGCAAAGTCACCCTGGGATATGGCTGTATTCCTGCTGGGTCAGGAAATGGAAAATTCACTCCTGAACCATAAGGAGAACTTCCCTGCTACCATCACCTCATTGCTTTTCAGAAAATAATTTCCTTCAGTATCTGTGATGTCAGAAATGCAGGGTTACAAAAGCACAGGTGAGCTCTGCCTATGCACCTTCCCAGAGCAATTCAGGAGGAAAGAGGAGGCCCTTCCCTTTCTCCAGGCTCAGGTTCTCATCCTGCCGGCATCGTGGAGCAGCCAAGGCTTTTTGCCACAGCTGGAGGGGAGGACCTTTCCTGGTGCTTCATTCTGGATGGTTTAACTGCCTCCTTTTGCTCCTCTCAGTGTTCAGCAATTACCAAGGGGAAGCTGCCAGAGCCAGGAGGTGACAATGACATCAGGTCTTAATCCCAGAAGTATCACGGCTCCGTGTTTCTCCTGCCTTCCCTTCCCCTGCATTTCACTTCACACCATGCAGGGCACTACATTTTCTCCAGAGGACTCAAGCAGGGCATCAAAAACACAGAGAGCACAGCCAGCCATGGCAACAGGAAATTATTTCCTTCATTTTGGTGTTTTACAGCTGATGTATTTTAAGTGGAGCCTTTCAGTGGGAGCAGCTACAGGAGAGGGAAGGACTGTGGGGTCAGAGAATCACAGAACATGCTGAGTTGGAAGGGCCCCAGCAGGATCAAGTCCAACTCCTGGCCCTGCACAGGCCCATCCCCACCCTGTGCCTGAGGTCACTCTGAGGGGAGTGGCAGAACTGTCACAGAGGGCACCAGGGCCTTACCTGCATAAGGAGCCGCAGAGGTTTCCCATCCTGCTGCTCAAGGACTCTGAACTTCACTCCAGCTGCAAAGACACAAAACAAGGAAATCCATGGTGGGATTCTTGGGACTGTTCTGTGCAAGGCCAGGAGCTGGACTTGATGATCCCTGTGGATCCTTTCCCACTCAGGATATTCTGCGGTTCCATGCCATTTGTCACCCAGTGCTGTTGTCTGAGCACTGATTCCCTAGAAACTGTTTTAAACCTTTCTGGATTTGGGAACCTCCCCACTTTTTCAACAGGATTCTCTCATACTCGTTTAAGGCTAATTACAAATGATGTGTTTCCCTCAGCTCCATTAAAAGCAGCTCCTCTGACTTCCAGCTTGAGAACACAGCCCTAAAGCAAGCACAAAGACCAGAAATCAGACAGCCAGACCTGATGATGACAAAGGGACTGGGAAAACCTTTTTCTTTCCCCAAACTTCCATCAGAATGGGCACTCCATGCTTAGAGCAGACAGAGAGCTCACCTTTAACTTGTGCTCATGTGGATCCAGCACATGTGCAAATCTCTCCCTCTTTCAGACCAAGGGAGGAAAGTGGCTGACTAGAGGCATGAAAACATTTTGGAGCAATCCCTGCCCATTAATCCCAGCATCTCGATGTTTTTAACAGGCTACTAACCCCATCAAACCTGCCACTTTTCTATTTCCTCTTGGATAAACCTGTCCCATCCAAGTGTGTCCCTGTTATTCCTTTCTGCAGGTGAGACAAAATTAACAGAAATGATCTGCCACAGATCAAACACTGCCTCAGGAGTACAACAGAAATAAAACCTGTGTAAACTCCATCACTACAGTATCTCTGTGACTCCTGCACATTTAAAAACCAAAATGTTTCCTCTTTTTCCTCAAGCTTTGAATTAATTAAAATTACATAGTTCACTCCTGGAAGAGAACTCTCTTCTCTAGCACAGAGGTCTGGTTCAAACTCTCTGCCCAAATCCTAAAACCTTTCCTGTCCAGGACAGGAGGGGTTTATCTGCATTTTGCTGGATTATATTGAAACACGGGCTCCTCCAGTGGCTTCAAACAGATGTTTGAGTACCCTGGGCCTCAACAAGCAAATGTGCTGGATGACCAAGTGTGTTCAATGTGATCACAGAGCTGTGGCTAAGAAGAAGTGTCTGAGCCATTCCAGGAACTATTTTCAGGCAGAATTTGTCAGAGAGAGTCAGAAACAATAGGCAGTGAAGGTTCAGGTACAGGGTTGAGCACTCTGGAGCCTTATCCTACAACAGTCCACTAGAGCAGCAAAAGCTGGTTCTGTAGGTCATGGCCACACACCTCCCTTCTACAGCTGCAAGCCAACCATCTCTTAATTAGATTATTTAATTGCTCAAGAGTCTGAAACTTCTAAGAAAATATATGCAGGAAAAGGCCATAAATTTATTTTAGAATGACCTACAGATTCCTACAGTGCTCAGAAGTCTGAGCACTTCCCAGGAGAGCAGGAAGGCTCAGTCTCCTGCAGGTCACTCCAGCAGAGAAGAACTCTGAACTATTCCATGATTTCCAGCCAACTCCAGAGCTCAGGGTTCTGCTTCTTCTGTACAAAGTCACCATCAGTGGCACAAGAGAGACCAGGACATGAACTCATTTGCTTTGTTTCACAGGACAGCACACTAAAGTGAGCTCACTGCCTGTTTGTATCCCACAGGATCCCACTGGAGACAGCAGCACGACAGGTCCTACAGAACCATGACAAAACCTGTCCCAACCTTTGGGATGGGAATATTGGGACAGAGAAGCACAGAGAAAATGAACTGGCCTGTTCACAATCAAACAGCATGTTGGTAACCTGTGCGTGGGCAGAGCTCTTGAGACCCCCAAACTCACTATTATGCCTTACTTCACCCTATGAATCCACATCTCAACCAAAGTGGCACCCCTTGAGCTGACACTGGGTGGACACAACTCTTGTACAGAGGACATCAGCTGATGGATGCACAAAAGGCTTTTTAAAGTCACAAGTATTTCACTTTGGATGTGTGGAAAGCAAATATGGGCTTAGTTTCTGGTGTGTGGATGGATCATTCACCTACCCTAGCCCAGGCTTCATGAGTGGGGTATTTTGTCAATTCACTGAGTCATTGAATCATGGAGTGGTTTGGGCTGGAAGGGACCTTAAAGCTCATCTAGTTTCCCACTCTTGCCATGGGCAGGGACACCTTCCACTAGCCCAGGTTGCTCCAAGCCCCATCCAGCCTGGCCTTGGACACTTCCAGAGATGGGGCAGCCACAGCTTCTCTGGGCAACCTGTGCCAGGGCCTCACCACCCTCAGAGGGAACATATTCTTCCCGATATCCCATCTAAATGTACCCTCTTTCAGCTTAAGGCCATTCCCTCTTGTCCTGTCACTGCTTGCCCTTGCAAAAAGTCCCTCTCCAGCCTTCTTTGCAAGCCCCCTCGAGCAAAGAATTTGGAGGCCAGATGCCATGAGTGAACTGAGCTCAACTTAAACATGACACTAAACCTTTCCCACCAGGAAAAACTATCCATTCATGTTGATAGAACCATCTTAATGTAAAATCAGCTGCCAGAGGGTGTCTTATTCAAGTTCTGGGTCTGAAAAGGGAGGCAGAACCTAAGCAGTGAGGACACCAGGAGATGTGTAATCTCTGAAGTCCTTTGAATTGGATTCAACTGCTCCATCTGTTCCTGTTGCAATGCCATATCTTTGTGCTGGGGCAGGAACATAGGCTGCAAAAATGCTCAGAGCTGCCTCTTCATCTCACAGACAACATGGCATTGCAGGATCAGTTAAGAAACTCAGCTGGGAAGACAACCCTGTGCCTGGGTGGAGGCTTGTTACCCTGCAGCAGGTACCTGGCTGAGCAAGAATGAGAAGCATTCCAAGACTGACGGGAATATGTGGCCTTACACAGACTCAGAGAGGTTGGAAAAGACCTCCAAGATCATCAAGATCAACCCTTTACTGAACACCACCATGTCAACTAAACCATAGCACTGAGTGCCACATCCAGTTGTTTCTTGAAAACTTCTAGGGATAAATCAGGGATACACCTCTCAGGGGCAATGAGACTTCCCTCTGCTCTGTGACCTGCTGTTTACTGGCTCGGTTTTCTTCAGCAGCATCTCCCCAAAGACAGCCCTCAAGGATTAAGAAGTTTTGCCAGGAAATTCACAGGAACCTGCTGCAGGCAGAGTTGGTAACACGGCTCAGCTCTACCTTCCCAAAACTGAGCGTGGCACTGCTCCAACAGACAAAGCTGAGGTTGCCTCAAGCTCCTCCTGCCTTTGATGGCTAGCCTTGGTTTAGTGATGATCAAGCTCTTTCTCCCATGTTAAATTCCTGCTACATGCTCTTTACATGGATAGGAGATAATAATTTAGATGTGCTTGACCGTAACTAGATCAACCATAGCTGTCGACAGTTAAACCCATTCCAAAATGAGCCTTACTCTGGTGCCAGCCATGGTTTATGGTTACCCAAAGTGGAAAACAATGACTAGTTCAAAATGGTGACAGATTAGTCTCAAAAAGACAACGATGACCTGAACTCTGCCCAGAGCTTTGAAATTAATCCAAACTTCTCAACTCAGGACTTCAGTTGGTCAGGTCAGCACAGAGCTGAAAGAGCTCCATTGATTCACAGCCACTGTAGATCCAGCCCTCTGGAACAGCCAATATTCCAAGTATTTTTGTGATTTGGCTTTTTTCAGAGCCCAAACTGCCAAAGTTATCAGCTTGTTTCATAGAATCATGGAATATCCTGAGTGGGAAGGGACACACAAGGATCATCAAATCCAACCCCTCGCCCTGCACAGACATCCCAACAATCCCACCCTTTCCCAAAAGCGTTGTCCAAACACTCCTGGAGCTCTGGCAGCCTTGGGGTGCCATTGCCCCACCACCCTCTGGGGGAAGAACCTTTTCCTGATATCCAGCCTAAACCTCCCCTGACACAGCTTCATGCCATGTGTAACTCTCTGAAGTTTATCTGACCTGGTTCTCTAGAACTGGAACAAAAGGTGAACTTGTTTATGGTGCTTGTCTGGATGTCACTTTTAGCTGCCACAGGATTGGACTGAGTAAAGGTGCTCGCGATTTTGCTTCAGCATCAGATTTCTTTCCATTGACATCCTCTCCCTGCTCCTTGCAGGAATTGGTTAACAGTGGGGACATCTGCATGACTCAATTCTCTTTCCTGCCCCCACTGCATCTTATTATTCAAGAGTGACCCAGGGCATCAAAATTAAATGTATAGTGCAAAATCCTTGAGCTGCTTTAGGGGCAGAGCTGAGGGACTTACCTGCGAGCCTGTAGGATCTGCAGAGCCGAAGGATCAGGGAATAAAGGGGCAGAGAGTCAATCAGGTCAACGAGCAAGTGTATGAGGCCTTGCACAATCACCACCAGCAATCGGAGCTACAAATACAGTGTAACAGAAAATAGCAAACAGCAGATAAAACACTTGGAAATTCATGAGCTGAGCTGGGACCTGACATTGCTGTGGGCTAAGCCAAAGTCTTGTGTGCTGAGCTAAAGCCTCCCAAAGTGGGTTTGACGTCCAGAAGTGCTGAGCATCCAAACCCAGTGTGAGGATCCTTGGCAGTCTGAGCTTTCAGGTGTAACTGAAATGAAGCTCCTATGGCTGCAGTCCTGCAAGGACATGGGACCTATTCCACTTTCGACAGCCATAGTTGAAAAGGAAGCCCAAATTCTCCCATTTCTAGTCAACTCCAGCACTGTGTACCACTGAATGTCAACTTTTCCCTCTCCAACAGGGAGCTGAAGTAGCTTATTTCTGCCCCACACAGTCTAAGCAAGAGCAGAGCAGTCAGGAATGAGCTCTCTGCTCCATGTTTTCTGTCCCTGATTAAAGCACCTCCTTTTGTCACACTGCAGTTATTTTTTGCTGCCAAGCTCATCTGAAAAGAGAAGGCTCAAAAAAGATGCTGAAAGCATGTGATTGTCACTGTCTGTGGAAAATTTGGCTCTGGGGAGAGACCAGTCATGTTGGGGGAAGAAAAGAAAAAGCAGTTGCAGCGTCTGAGCAAAGCCTGGCTGAGAGCATTTAACACAGCAAGTTATTCCCTGAAAAAAGGTTCTGGATCAAACCACAGGGGCTGTCACCTCAGACATGGGATGGAAAGATAGAAAAGCAGCTTCTGAGAGATAGAGGGAAACAGTTTGTCCTGCTGGCCTGGATTTGCTGGGAATTCCCTTTGGAGAAACACAAACATACATCCTGAATTCCACTTGAGCTGTGTGAGAATCCTTCCTAGGACACCCAAAGTTTATATTTTCTTTCTGGATGACAATAAATGTCTAGGAAGCCATTTTTTACTCTCTCAGAAGAGAGTATATGACTTGTTACAAGGGTTAAATCTTACCAGGGTAAACACCAAATAATACAGTGCAGTTGTAGGCAGGAGGAACAGCAGGATGGTGAACAGCAAAGTGCCAATAAATAACTAGGGAAAAAGGAAACACAATCATGAGCAGAGCAATGGCAAAATAAAACACATTACAAATAAAAACCAGGAGACTGTGAGGTGGCAGAAGTTTGCAGGACTCAATGTGGTTTTTTACTGCCTATGTGAATAATGATGCTACCTGTGATATTTTCAGTATTCCTCCTCTCATTGGGCCTTCTTAGAAGGCTCCCTATTTTAGGAGTATGTTTGAGAAGATAAATAAAAGCTGGATCCTGATAGCACTTTTCCTTTATAGACAACACTCAAGATTTCCTATTTCAGCCCAGCTTCCTTAGGAAACAAGACTTACATGATCTTGCCATTTGTTCCCACCATATCCACAAAAGTTTTAGAACCACTGATCAGTTTTCAGCAGAAAACCGTGGAAAAGAACAAAGAAGAGGAAATCTGGATGGAAATTTTTTAGAGAATTGAGAAGCACTTTTGTTCCTCCTTGTTTTAGCAGAATGGGCACCTGGTTAAAAGCTGTCAGAATTTGGCTGATAAACATTCCCTGAGGCACCAGCCACAGGAATTCTGCCTCTTACTCAGTGGGAAACTGGGAGAGAGGAAGAAGCTGGAGTTACTGGGGTGGGGGAAGCAATATTCAGTGGATGAAGGAGAAAAAAATCCATGGAAAGCAGGTGTCATTGGCTCCACTGCCCACACAAAAAGTTATTTTTATTCTGGGTCAGCCCAGTTGGTGTAAGTCTAACTAATTCCAACTGGGAGAAATGCACATTTATGACAAATAGGGACCTGATTCTTTAAGTTTCAGTCACCACTTCCAGAACAGAGAAGCCCCAGGAGCACAGGGCACTGCCACTTTTGCAAAAAGAGATCATGGCTGTGGGATATGAAAAAAAAGAACCCACCAGCCACGTCACAGAGGTGGATCAGCACCCCAGCTTTAGGCTCACAACCAGGAATAGATCACAACCCAACCCATTCTCCTCACAGCAGTTGTTTCTCCCCCCCTCTGTCACTCCACTGCAGTTACTTAAACCTCCAAAAGTCTTTTAAGGTCTGCTTTAAACGTCTCTTCCTCCCCAGCCAACGACACAATTCCCACTGGTCTCCAGAGCAGCAGAATGAAGCCTGAAGTGCCAACCCAATTCTCCTCAAAGTACACAGGGACAGAGCCCTGATGCAAAGCTGGCACGGAGGCTTTTACTCTTCGAAGGAACAAAACCAGCCCAGCAGTGGTGCAAGAAGCCCACGGTTATCTGCTGTAAAGGCAGGAAGCACCGACCTTGGGAGTCCCCAGATATTATTGTATGATTTCAGTGATGTTGCAGCTGCCAGAGAAGGAGCAGTTCAGGCTCTGCTGGATGTTTGTGTGGCATTTCAGAATTAAAAAGAGCTTCCAGCGCTCGACCAAAAGCTACCTCTGCCTGAGAGCGAGTGGGCCCCGCTCCAGCACGACGTGAATGAAACCGGGCCTTTTAATAGAAACGCTGCCACGGCTGTTACTGTGGCAACACTGCCGGGCACCGCATCGGGAACGGCCTCCAGCCCTCCCCCATTCCTGCTCCAGGCTCCCGGACTGCCGGGAGCTGCAGCACCCACCGCGGGCCCGGGCAGGGGCTCAGGGGGATTCAGCCCTCTGAGAATGAAGGGAAGGTTTGGGAAGGTTGGGGAAGGGGAAGGGAAGGGGAGCTGCAGGGCAGCAGAAGAGCCATGGATGCAGTGTTGGGGCATGTCCTTGTTCTGAGCACCCTCCCGTGGCTTCTGTCTCAGTGTTGGATGAAGCAGGACAGGGTCACACGGCCCGTGGGCAGGGTCCTGCAGTGAGCCCAGGGCTGCAGCACTACCTGGTCCAGGTCATAGGAGCAGGAGTCCACCCGCTGCCGGAGCACGTTCCACTTCTTCCCCCGGAACAGGCGCCACAGGGACGACAGCCCGTAGATCTTGAGGCAGTAGAGCCTGAGCAGAGAGAACACTGTGGGCAACAGAGCTGGGAGCTCCTGAGCCCCAGCCCCAAACAGCCTCACAGCCCTGTGCCCACCCAGCCACCCACATAGGGTGGCAAAAGAGATCAGCTGAGAATGGCACAGACAAATGGCTCAGTCAGTGTATTTGGGCTGGCCCTGGCACAGCTCTGGGCCACTGAAGGGCAAAGGCCAGCCCACATCCTGGGGCTGCAGCAATTGCCAGCACCATGGCACCACCATCTTGGCAGCAAATGGTGGTGAGGCCCTGAGGTTGCCCAGAGAAGCTGTGGCTGCCCCATCCCTGGGAGTGTCCAAGGCCAGGTTGGATGGGGCTTGGAGCAAACTGGGCTGGTGGAAGGTGTCCCTGCCCATGGCAGGGGGATAGAAATGGACGGTCTTCATGGTCCCTCCCAACCCAAACTAGTCCATGATTCTATGAAAAGAAGCAGCAAGCTCATTCCCCCAGGCTCATCTGTGTGTCCCCAGTTCAGATCTGTCCCTTTCCCTCACTTCTTCACACCCTCCCATGGCAGGGCTGGCCAAGGTCTGACCCCCCTCCTTGAGTCAATGCAATGCAATTTTGCCTCTGCAACACAGAGACAAGAGAGAGGACTGGATCCCCTGTGGCTCCTCTAGTAACCCAGAGCTCCAAACATCCTGAAGAGGGGGAAGAGATCAAGGAAATGGCTGGTGGCCCCTACTGCATCCCTTCCTTAGGATTCGTGAACTTGGTGCTATGACACTTGGAGCTACTTCCCTCCCAGAAAAATGGCAATGAGGAGGGAAACTTGGCATGGCAAGGGATGTGAAACAGTCACCCCTCTGTGGAATAACATCAAGGAATAAAGGGCTTCTGGGATGGAGAAGAGGTACAAAGAGCCCTGGGCAGAAGTGCCAACATACAGAGGTGTAAAGAAAGGGGGGACAGCCAATCTGTGGGACAAAACTGAGCCTGAGAAAGCCTGAGCCACAAAAGCCAGACTGGTAAACCAGAGTAGCTAAGGCATGGAGGCTGCTAAGATTCCACATCAGCTTTGTCAAAGCAGAGGTAAGGAGTCTTATCCAAGAGAGAATCTCTAGGATTGAGGAACACCATCTGCTTCCAGGAACTGGCAGGGTGCCCCCAGACCGCAGGCACAGCTCGGTGCACTGATGCCCAGGCAGGAGGGTGCCCAGGAAGGCTCCTCCAAGTTCTGGGACACACCTGCCCGTGGCTCTGACTGAGGCCACGCACTCTCTGCACATCCTGACGTGACACCAAGCGGGTGTTGCTGTGGTGGCACCTGCCCCACCTGCCCTGGCTGCCTGCACACACTTGCCTGCTCTCCTTTCACTCTCTGGTTTGCTTCACAAGGGGATCTTGGGCTTCACCGGCACCTGAACCAGCAAATTCTTCCAGCAGCTGTGGGAACTCAAGATGCTGTGGTGGCTGTGGGTGACTGCTGTCCCTTCCTGGCTCTCCATGGGGGCACCTGGCTCAGCAGGGCAGCTCAGTGCCAGTGCCAAGGTAACACAGAGCTCTCTGTACTCCTGACAAACACGAGGTGGGTTGGCTGGCTCCCTGCAGCTCGAGGGAAGAGCAATCAGCTGAGAAAATGCTTTTCCTACTTCCACTCTCTGCACAATTAGAAGTAAGGCCACTCCTCACAGACCAGCACAGAGATTCTAGTAGTTAGAGGTGTTGGGAAGAGACCCCCCATCACTGACATGATTTTGAGTGTAAGCCCTGTGCTCACAACAGACCCGACTCATAAATCATGTCTCAATATTTCCAACCATTCCCTAAACTACTAATCAAAAGACTTACTATTTCTTCTGTTGTCTGCAGTGTAAAGCATGGGGAGGGACAATGACCATTCTGTACCTTATAAGCCTAAAGGTCCTTTATTTATTGTATCCCACCTCCCTGTCAGGCTCAGCTGTTGTCCCATGGCCTGAGTGACTCCTTGGTGCAGCATATGCTACAGGAGGCAGGAACAGAGCACAGTGATGGGCACTCCTTGCACAGGAACCACAACATGCCCTAGATGTGCCCCAAAGCCCCCTGCACTCCCCAGCTCTCAGGCCACAGGGCTCTCCAGGAGGTCCAGACAATGACACCAGGATGGTGTCACAGCCATGCTGTAACCCCAAACCTGGCAACTGTGCTCCACAAGAACCTCTGCAGCAGCAGTGAAGAGACAGGGACTCTGGGGCTTCTCCAGAGCTTCAAGAGTTCCCCTCTCCTCCTCCTCTCCTCCAGTTCCCCTCCAAACCACTGGGCAGGGTGCAACTGAGGAGAGCACTATAAGGCTGAATCAAAGGGATGGGGTGAACAGCTTTCCTGTCCTCTGCCTGTCATGTAGTTCTATTTTTCCAGGTCACTACCACAATAAATAAATATTTAAACACAGGAGAACTGAAAGACAGGTTGCTTGTACTACTGTGGCCACCATTTCTACCAGCATAAAAGAACTAATAAATTAATTGCTGGTTAAACTGTGAATTGAAAAGCACTCCACCAGGACTGAACGCTCCACCAACTGAAGGTAGGCCTGAGGGCTCTGTGGCGCTCGTCCCCACCCAGAGCGAGGAGGGAAGGACTCACCGGGCCCCGTAGACATAGAAGCAGTAGATGTGGAAGGTGAGGAGCGCGATGATGTCGGAGAGGATGCACAGAGCCACAGTGAGGCCCAGACAGGCTGACAGCCCCACATACCACAGGATCATCTCGATGAAGGGCGACATCAGGTGGATGTAGCCTGGTGGACATGGCAGAGGGTCAGTGTCACCTTCCTCCTGGCACTCTCAGAAGTCTGATTCCCCCTACTCTAGAACACTGCTCCAGAAACCAGAGCCATGAAAACATGGAAGTGAAGCTGGAAAGCTCCTTTAGATGTCACCTCCTTTTTAGGAGGGCTAACTAAAACTCTCTTTCAGCCCAGGTTTCTGTCCAGGTGTGGCAGCTCTGTGAGGAAGGCGAGGACACACTTACCTTGAACAGAGCAGCCACTTGCTCCACATGTGATTCATAGAATCAGCATGGCATGGTTTGGGTCAGCAGGGACCTTAAAGCCTATCTTGTTCCATCCCCTGCCATGGGCAGGGACACCTTCCACTAGACCAGGTTGCTCCAAGCCCCGTCTAACCTGGTCTTGAACACTTCCAGGGATGGAACATTTGATTTTCTACACCCGTGTCTGGGTTCTCAAGTACATTTTTAACTGCACACATCATCATTTACTGCAACCATTCCTATTTTCCTGCCCTTCCCACAAAAGCCACCCCATATGGCTTTTATAAAACAAAACAGTGTGGAGAAATAGTCTCATCACTAAAGTGGGGCAAAGTCACACAAACAAGACCATACTTGATTGGTGAGCAAAGTAAAGCAGTATAATAACTACAGGTTTCATGTCCATCATGACTGTACTCCTCCACCAAGGACAGAAGGAGGGTGTTATTTCAAGGGGGAACCTGAAATAATGAAATTGCACTAAGCTCAAATTGGGAATAGAACAGGGCTGGTGTTTGCATCCCTGCACATTCCTCATCCCTACCCCATCAGCTGCCTTCCATATGGTAAAGGCCATGTAAACGGTGTGTCAGACCCTGTAGAGGTGCCTTCCCTCGGACATCCACCACCAGTGACACCAAGAAAGCTCCATGGTGATCTGCACTTCTTGCAGAGCATCAATACCAGCACTTTGCTTAATGTGCATGATTTCCTTGTGTGGGAATCCAACTTTGGCTTCAGTTCCCACAGCAGGAAGACTCAAAGACAAGTCTGTACTTGCAGAAGAGCATTTTGATTCATTACTCACCTCCAGGCAAACATTAAACACTCAGAGGAAAGAGATGAAAAGGGAGGCTGGGAAGTTAAACAACTGCACTTACTAATCCAAAGATGGATGTGGTAGAGGAAGAAGCGGCCCAGAACCTGATCCAGAGCTCGGTTCATTTTCAGTCCAGCTGGGGCTCCCATCAGCCACTGGAGCAGGTCCTGGAGCTCCTCAGCTACGTGCTGCAAACAAAGGGAAATAGGGACTGGAGATAAAACAGTGCTACCACACCAAACAGGAACTGTGCACTGTTAGTGCCCCCTCAAAGGATTCTTACCACAACCTTCAAACCCATGGAAAAAAATCCAAACAGCTACTTTACAGCCGACCAGTCAAATCAGAACTGCACCTTCACTGACTCCTTACTGACTCAAACACAACAGCTGAGAGGAACCTGCACTGCTTCCATGGTCTCAATGCTGGGAACATGAAACTGTGTCATCTCTGGTAGACTTGCACACTGTGAAATGAGAGTTCTGGAAATTGATGGCAAATACTGGTGCACAAATGGACTTCTGGAGACAGTCAACTGAAGAGTCAGAGCTGAGCTTGGGGAAGGCTGCCAGGATTGTAAAAGGGGGGAAGATGGCAGTGCAGTGAATTTTTACAAACAACCTTTATGTGTTTAGAGTAGGGTAGAAAACATCATTATATAAATGTATTTCATACACAAAATTTCTTGATACTCTGTGGAGTACTAGGCAAAATTAACCCTGCTTATAGCACTGCTCTTGCCTATCACTCTTGTGTCTCTCTGTAGGCTCCATGGAGAGGTACCTATGGCATTCCTGAAACAAAGCAGCCTCTGAATCACTGATGAAAAACACTAATGGAGCTTGTCCCCATATCACAGAATCAGAGACCATTATAGTTGGAAAAGACCTCTAAGATCATCAAGTCCAACCACTAACCTAATATGGCCAAGGTCACCACTAACCCATATCCCCAAGTGCCACATCCACATCTTTTAAGTCCCTCCAGGAATGGGGACTCCACCTCTGCCCTGGGCAGCTCTGCCAGGGCCTAACCACCCTTTCAATGAAAAAGTTTTCCCAATATCCAATTTAAACCTCTCCTGGCACAGCTTGAGGTTGTTTCCTCTCATCCTGTCCCTTGTTCCCTGGGAGCAGAGCCCAATCCCTCCTCCGGCTCCCCCCTCCTGTCAGGGAGTTGCAGAGCCAGAAGGTCCCCCCTGAGCCTCCTTTTCTCCAGGCTGAGCCCCCCCAGCTCCCTCAGCCACTCCTGCTGCTCCAGTCCCTTCCCCAGCTCCGTTCCCTTCCCTGGACATGCTCCAGCCCCTCCATGGCTTTCTTGTTATGAGGGACCAACACTGTCCCAGGACTGGAGGTGCAGCTCCCAAGGGACTCTGGTGCTGAGCTCCTGGACATGTTCCCACCTGCCCTGTGTGCTGCCACTTCGATGCAGCAGAACAAACCAAAACGCAGCTCTGGGATTGTTATTCCTTACCTCAAACTTGTGCTCCAGATCCTTCACAGGGGGCTTTGACTCACAATTTCTGGTGATTTCATCCCAGGCTGAAGTTATTTATTGATTTTCTCTCTCCACCCCACTACTCCACACTCCCCTTGCAGTGGGCTCTGCTGCTTGGTGCTTCTCACCTGCCCTACTCCCCTGAGCTGAAACCAGAGGTGAACTCCATCTACAGGCTGTGAACTGAGGTAGCTGAGAGTGGTAACCTTCAGCAAAGAGCTGGGGAACGTACCTGGAAGAAGGGACCTCTGACATTGTCCCACACAAACAGATTGTGAGGAAAAGCCCTCTACCTCCAAAAATCCCACTGACAGTTAAGTCCACGCAAGTGAAGGGCACTGAAAACTGCCCACATGTAGAACCACCAAACCACACTCCCTGAAGTACTGCAGCCTACTTTCCCCATCATTCATATGAATAATTTCCCTACAAGGAAATTGTTTCCAAGGAACAATTCCACTTTCTTTATTAACCAACAAGATCCTGGCAAAATGAGTTTGTAAATATTTACTTTCAGTGCAGTGGCAAAATTAATGGCTCCATCTCTAACTTCTCCAAAAGGCTGTCTTTCTGTTCCCTCCATTTTTCCTCTCACTGCAAGTCAGACTGATTGGATCCCATGGAGCTCACCTCTGTGGCTGGGAAGCGTTTGCTGCTTTATAAATAGACTGGGTTTAATATTTAAAGTGTTGGACTGGTAACTTAGAAAAAGCATTTGGGGATTTTAATGAAATATTTAAATGCTTGAAAGCAGTCCTTCAGCAAGGCTGGTTTTCAGCAGGCAGTATTTCTGGAGGCTGCCAGTCCCAGAGGTGCTGCTAAACCCTGACAGGGGCATGTAGCCCTGGGAAGGTGCCCTATCTTGCTGTTATTTACCTGGGCAAGGCTTCCCAAAGCACAGTCCCAAGGCATAACCTTGGAGATTGTTTTCCAAACAGATATTTTAGGATTGATCGATAGCCAGGAGAATCAGAAAAGGTGACTGGGAGGCCAATTCTCCTCCTGCAGTCATGAATACTGAATGTGGGCAGTATTAATAAATCACACACAGTGGGTTGAAGTGTTTCATAACAGGGTGCAGGGACACGACCAAACTGGAGAGAGACTGAAGCTAACAAAGGCTAGATGAGCTCACTGTGGAAATATTCCTTTACTGTCATGGTTTTTCTCGTTTCCATATGCAGAGGGACTGATGGTGATGTGACATGGATAAGGACACACAGGACACCAGGAAACCTGCTGATGCTTCAGGGAAGGGAACGGAGCTGGGGAAGGGGCTGGAGCACCAGAAGCAGCTGAGGGAAGTGGGGGGGCTCAGCCTGGAGAAAAGGAGGCTCAGGAGGGACCTTCTGGCTCTGCAACTCCCTGACAGGAGAGGGGATCTGGGGGGGGGTGGGCTCTGCCCCCAGGGAACAAGGGACAGGACAAGAGGAAACAACCTCAAGCTGGGGAGGGGAGGTTTAAGTTGGATATCGGGAAAATTTCTTCATGGAAAAGGTCATAAAGCACTAGAAAAGGCAGCCCAGAGCAGTGGTGGAGCCCCCATCCCTGGAAGTGTTCAAAAAGCATGTGGATGTGGCACTTGAGGACATGCTCTAGTGCTGAACACAGTGGTGATGCTGGTTAATTGTGGGATTTGATGACCTTGAAGCCTTAATGGCTCTATCTGGTGCAGGTTGGAGCACACAGATCCAAAGCTCTTGCTGCCAGACACCCCTACCTGTGTCTGCTGCAGGTGTTTGGGGCTCTAAGACACATTATTTTACAAGTTACCATCTATAAATATTTTCCAGGAAGTGTTCTCTCTGCTTGCTTTGTTTATGCATCAGCGGAACAAGGCTGAGTAGGAATGTACATCCAGTTATCTCCAAGCCCCAGTAAAGCTTTTGGAGGCACAATCCATGATAAATATTTAACTGTTTCAAAGAGATTACAGCTTTAGAAAAAGAGACATCGGCGAGGATCAAAGAGATGAAGGAGGTAAAAAAGAAACAGAAGATAGTTTATAAGTGAGTGTAGTGCTTTGAGTCAGGTATTTCTGAAAAAAGGCTGTCATGGAAAAGGGACAACCACTGGCAAGCCTGGTGGGATCAAGGGGAAGGAGGAAGGTAGGAGTTGTGTGGGCACCTACAGAGAGAAGATTATTCCCGTTTTCCATTCTTGGATTTGAAAGCCTGCTCCAAAATCAGTCCTTGGTACTGCACACAGCTCCTTGCCAGTGGCTCCCTGGGTGTCTGTGAATCACATCTGCCTCACTGCCTGACAAAAGCAACTTGTTATTACAGCCAGCACAGCACAGCTCCTCAAGCTGTGAGAGTGAGATGCCTTGTGCAGCATCAACAATTGCCAGCTAAGTGCTGATTTGAGAACCATTTCATCAGGGGATGAGGAATGATGGCCAGGGAACAGGGATTGAGCCTCCTGGTAGCAGCTGACTGTGTGACCTGTGCTGAGAGTCAAAATACCCCACCTGGACCTCCCTCCTTCCAGAGAGATGTCTGCTAGGCAAAAAAATGAGCAGTTTATCCAGGCACAGCTGTAATTTTGTCAATATTAAAATCAATCAATCAAACCAATGAGGTTATATGTTATATAAGGTTAGTTTGTCAACAGGAAAATCAGTGAGGTTAAAATAAGGTTATGTATGATTTATAATATATTAGAGTACATAATAATCTTATTATAATAGAATTGGGGAATACCCTGAATGGGAAGGGACCAACAAGGACCCTGCCTTCCACGGGACACCCCAACAATCCCACCATGTCCCTGAGAGCGTTGTCCAAACACTCCTGGAGCTCTGGCAGCCTTGGTGCTGTGCCCACTGTCCTGGGGAGCCTGTTCAGTGCCCAACCACCCTCTGGGGCAAATGATACATCCAATATTCTATTTACTAACACACAGAGGTGTAAGGCCAATGCCATCAGCAGATCTGGAGCACAGCTCAAAAGCAGAAGAGAAGGAGCTTTAGGGAAGGAACAGGAGCTCTGTTACTGAACTTGGCAAAACACAAGCACCTGAGAAAGCCCCAGTGATGGGAATAATGCATTCCAGATGGACACTCAGCAGCACAGAGGAAACCTACTGCTGAATGGCTAAGGGGAGATTTTGCTGTCATACTGGAAAAGAAGCGGAGCTGGCTTGCACAGCACATGCTGAAGTCATCGGTATATTTTGGGATCGCTCAGATCTGCATTTTTAAGGCCTGCAGAATATGCATATAAATCAATACCCAGCAAAGGCAGTAAAAGGACTCCATATGATTTTGTGTCCACAGTCTAATATGCCTGAAAGAAGAAAGTAAGGCTGGGAAGTAAGGAGAGTTGTGAGTGGCCCGAACTGATAAGCCTGGATAAACAGGGAAGAAAGGCACTGACTGGCTATCAGGGCCCCCCACACATGGAGGAGTCAGCACTTCCAGGAAGGAAAGCAAACAGCTCCTGGTGATAGCCAGGTAACCAAGTCCACACACGTAGGAGGCCTGTGGAGATAACTGACACTGATGCACGAGCTGAGTGACAGGTGAGCTAAATCACTGAGAGAGGAACAAACAAGCAACCTCACAAGCCAGCCTGTCCAGGACAGGTGCTGGGGTTGGACATACCTTGAGCACGGAGAGTGTCCATCTGCCAAAGACACTGGGCAGATGGAATCCCTCCCAGAGCCTCCTGTGCCACCAGGAATGCAGCCAAAGCCACTTCCCTGCAGACTTGTTAAGAAAGTAGATTTCTGAGAGCTGGGCACTTACAATAATTGCATAGGGAGAGCTCTAGGGAACCTGAACTTCTCCAGTTGTAAGGAAAAGACTTAGGAATAAGGCTTAGAAAAATATTTGTAGGGTATAGCTCCTGCAGGAAATGTGGTCCTTTCTACCCACCACTGCTGGTGAACAGTGGCTGCAGCAATCCTTAAAACATGCTATCCTTGAAAGTTTGACTATGGAAGATAAGAAGAATAGCAATAATCATGATCCACAGCTATGCTGGACACTCTATACATACTTTGTGAAAGCACAGCACGTCCAAGAATGATCAGAGACTGATGGCTTGCAACAATTAAAGGGTTAGACACAGACCAAGCAGATCATCATCAAGGGAAATGGGAGCCCTTTTCAGGAAATGCAGCATAAGTAGGAAAGATAAACTGCTGCTGGAATTCTCTAATCAGAATCAAGAAGCTGGAGAAAGAGCAGAGAGAAGATGTTCTCCAGCTGCTAGAAAGAAACCAATGGAAAGATCCACTCAGAAATGAAAGAAAAGTGGGCAGAGAAAGGATTAGGCTGTGCAGCTGCATGGCAGGGCTCAAAATTGGCTGCACTTGTATTCCCAAGACACAGACGCTCTTAAGACAGAGTTGACCTCAGATTAGTGGTCTGGTCTCCAGCTTCTGAAGTACATTATATGTTCCTTATTGCCACTAAACAGATATATTGGAGCTCTGCACCTAAAATGAGCCACCAGAAGAGCAGGACGGTGTGAGTCAGACTTGCTCCTCATGAATTTCTGCTGATGCTGAGGGATCTTCGTGGGCAAGAGGAGTTACGTTTGACAGAATCACAAGACACAGCAAGTTTTCCTAATTTAGCCTCTGTATCCCAAAGCTCTTAGGCAGGATTTCAGGTGTTTGTACCCTGACCAGCCAAACCCTTTGGACTTCCCCACGAAACCCCTTTCACAAGCACGGCTGCACTGCTTATCAAGTCTGACTTTTCAGCAGTTTATCAGATTCAGCCCAAGTTACAGCTTTGTTTCCCCCAAACAATCTGAGGACACTTTCTGTTGACTCAAGAACAAAATAAAAGTATTGTGGCTCCATAACCGCTCAACCTGCAGCTGCAGAGCTGTCCAAGCCATAATTGTTCCTTCAGGACCTGGAGCAGCCCTCCAGTAAACACCTAATTACCATGCACAGCACATGCAAAGCAGAGCTGTGTTCTTTTTGAGCAGCCCCAACAGGCTTGATTGAAGATTTCACTGTTCTCGAGGAGACCTAATTTGCATGACTTCAGACAGGACTCTCTGAAACCCTTGTGTGGGAGGCACTGCCTCCTTCCAACTACCCCAGGCATCGAGAGCTGCTCAGCACCCAGAGCAGGTGAAAGAGGAACAGCCTTGGCCAGACTTACGTCAGCCACAGGGATGAGAGTGTCAGCAAGGTGACCAATTCGGTTCTTCCTGTAGAGCCAGGACATCAGCAGGATCCCCAGGGCCACATCAATCAGTAGAGAGACAAAGATGTTGGCTTTCCTGCATGCAGGAGAACGAGAAACAGTGTTAGAGAAAAAGGAAGGACGGTGTTTAATGTTTCAATGACAACTGTTGGCTTTGCTTACATTGCATCTCTAATTCCCAGGGACAACAGGACAACCCAGTGAAGAGGAACAGTGTAGGGACCTTTCGACCTTTCCTGCTGTGCTGTTCCTTCTATGTTCAGCCAGGAGAAGAGAAGACTGAGGGGAGACCTCATAGCAGTCTGCACCTTCTTCATGAGGGGCAGTGGAGGGGTAGCTCTGATCTGTGCTCTGTGACCAGTGACAGCACCCAGGGAATGGCTGGAGCTGTGCCAGGGCAGGGTCAGGTTGGATCTCAGGAAAAGGTTCTTCCCCCAGAGGGTGGCTGGGCACTGACCAGGCTCCCCAGGGTAGTGGGCACAGCCCCAAGGCTGCCAGAGCTCAAGGACAATGGTCTCAGGGACAGGGTGGGATTGTTGGGGCGTCTGTGCAGGGCCAGGAGTTGGATGGATGATCCCTGTGAGGCCCTTCCAATTCCGGATAGTCTGTGATTCTGTGATTCTAAACATGGAGCCACTGAGAGTCTGCCACACCACAAAACCTTTTTTAGTAGGGAGTAAAGACTGGATTGAAGCTACAAAGAGGAATGTTAGACTGAAAGGTAGAGACGTACTCAGGGGGGGATTTACCAATTACCAGCCCTGAGGGCACCAGCACTTGGAGCATCCATGTTGAGATCAGATGGTTTCCCAACTCAAGGTAATAAATAGTGTTTCTGGGTTCATACACAAACCCAGAAGGACTGCTGAGTTCCCCCTTCCTGCTGGAGTTTCTGAATGAAATTTCATGACGTGAGTTATTCAGGAAATCAGATTAAACAATCACAGTTACTTTTGGCCTTCAAATCTGCTAATCTATTTTAAGTGTTCCCTGGGAGTCTATTACTGCAGGATCAGAGAAGCACACAGAACAAGACTGGTTGTGGAAGGGCCGCAGGGCATTCAATATCTGTCTCAGATCTCTGCTCTGTTCCACTCACTGTGCTGCATGTTTGCTTTTTCTCTTACACTGACTTTGTTACTGATGTCAGAGTTTCTGCAAGAAAAGGTTCCCCAAAAGAGTGGGTGAAAGAAAGGAACATTTAAACCTTTCTGCTCTTATGGAAAGTGCCACTGAACACTGATGGCAGTTTTTGGTTAACAGCAGCACACAGGAAAGCAATGAGTTTGTGGGATTTGTGAGAGCAAAGCACTCACACATGGGTGCAGGACAAGCTTTTGGGGGGCAATATCCCAGTTGCTTTTCTGAGGCTTGGGAAAGAGGCAGATATCTGGCAAAAGGCATAATTAGCATATAAAGTTATAAACATATATGCATACAAATGGAGTGCAGAGCAAAGATGAGCAAATGAGCACGGAGCAGAGCAAGGGGTGCAGTGATGACCCCATAGTGCTGTGTGACCATGGGATCCATGGTTTGGGCTCCCCAAGGGAGACAGGAATAGAGCAAAGACACACATGACTTTCCATGTACCCCATACCTCATCAGCTGAGTCTGGGTTTGAGCCTTCTTGTTGCTGCTGATGACCTGGAGGTGCTGCAGGCGATGTCCCAGCTGCTCACAAGTTGAGAGTTTGCTCCATAAGAAAGACAAAGGCCAAAACTTCAGCACCCTGTAGAAACACATGGGAATGTCCCCTTTTGCCTTTGCCATGCAGCAGGCAGGCCAGTATCCCAAATCCATGCAAAACAGTCAGGGCACAGTTAAGGCTGTGCAAGCAGAGATGGTGATTAGATGTTAAGGACTCTCTGAAAGGTTAACAGAATTAAGGAGCCTTGCCACACCAAGACATCTAAAGCAGACAAGCCAACCTCCCATTTCCACTCTGTCAAACCACGTGCCTTGCTCTTCCAAGGAAGCCACAAGGCAATCCTGACTCCAGCCTGTGCTTTGCAATACATCACTGGGCTTGCACAATGCCCTGAGCCTCCAGCAGAGAGAAGCCAAGGCAGTTTTGTGTGCAGGGCAACAACACAACATGGTGTAACTGCTGCACAAATCCCAGTATTACCAATCATAGAATCACTGAATGGTTTGGGTTGGAAGGGACCTCAAAGCTCATCTCATCTCAATCCCCTGCCATGGGCAGGGACACCTTCCACTAGCCCAGGTTGCTTCAAGCCCCATCCAGCCTGGCCTTGGACACTTCCAGGGATGGGGCAGCCACAGTTTCTCTGGGCAACCTGTGCCAGGGCCTCCCCACCCTCACAGGGAACAATTCCTTCCCAATATCCCATCTATCCCTGCCCCCTGGCAGTGGGAAGTCATTCCCCCTTGTCCTGTCCCTCCATCCCTTGTCCCAAGTCCCTCTCCAGCTCTCCTGGAGCCCCTTTAGGCACTGGAAGGGGCTCTCAGGTCTCCCTAGAGCCTTCTCTTCTCTGGGTTGAAGAATTCCAACTGTCCCAGCCTTTCCTCACAGGAGAGGGGATCTCTGTTTTGCGTGAGATTGGTATAACAAAGAGCAGTGCTCTCTGTGCAGTTTCTGTCCCTTTCCCCCCTTCTTTTCTTTTTTCTTCCAATTGATCCTTTTTTCTTTTTTTCTTTATTACTTCCAAACTCCTTTCTCAGGGTCTTGATTTCTACCTTCTCTCCACAGCCTCCCAGTGACCAGCATTATGCAGATAACACGACACTCGGCACTTAATTAGGTTTCAAAGTTAACATTCACATGAGGCTTGTAGGGGAGGAAACAGTCACACGGTTCTTTTCTTATGACTCAGAAGAAAAGTACTAAATGATGCTCAATTATTTTGGGGAGTTACTTTTATTGCCACACAACCTACAAAGCAAGGACTGATAGTGCTTTGTGTGGGTTAAAATGACACACAGCACTGGGTGCAGAAGCCACAGCAACAGAGAGCACTAGGTTTGCTTTGGGAGCTAAACTCTGATGTGGACATGATCTGAATGCCTTCTCTCCTGTACACAGTTATTGTTGCACTATTTTCACAGTGTTTCACTGTTTTCTGTTTAGGGTCCAGGGATCTACATTCACTTTTAGTCACTCCACCTACTCTCCTGGACTGCTTTGCCACGGTCCTGCAGTTCATGTCAATCCACACCCCAACATTATTCCTTGTATCCTGCTTTGCTTTTGAAATTGTAGAGCTGCTTGGATCATTACTGAGCGTGACCTGGAGATGTGTGTCCCTGCAAAGTGTGTTGCCTTCCACGGATTTCACCAGAGGACATCAGTCCACGCCCAGCAGCAGAGTGCCCGCAGGACAGTCTGGGATGGACAGACTATTTATACATTTCATACAAATCACAAGGGTATGGCCCCTCCAAACCTCACTCAGCTCCCCATGGCTGCTATCCCCTCCTCCCCACATCCCCCTGAGCCCTTCCACCCACCCTTCGTGCAGGTTTTGTCAGCTTGAAAACCCAAGTGCTGAAGTGCCCCCTTCCCCCTCCCTCCCCATTCAGATTTCAGACACATTGGCTTTGAAACACACGCAGTGTTCTGTGAATCATTCTTAATTTGAGGTCTCCAAGTTACTCAGCTCTTCGCTACAGCCTCCCACCTTGGAGACAAATGAAAGCACTGCTCCTCAGCTGCCTTGCCAGAGGAGGGGTTGAGGAAAGAGCTCTGTGCAGGGGGAGGAGAGAGGGGGTCACTGATGCAAAGACCTGGGCTCACAGATTCACAGAGACACAAGAGCAGACGAGCTTTCTCTTCCAATTATGCCCCAGCCCAGCAGTTACAAATTCTGCTGTTGCAAAACTTGACTAGAGCAGAGAACTGCACTTGAAATGCAAAGGAGGGGGAAGGAGAAACGCTCTACCTGTGGGATTATGTCCAGATGGCTGAAGGTGAGGAATTACCAGTCAAACCCCAGCTGCCAGACCCTCTCAGCTAAGGCAGAAAGCAGCAGATCCAGGGCCCTGTGCCACACACTCAGAGTGACAGTCCCACATCCTCTCCCAGCACTGGGTGTCTCTCACCATCCAGGGCTGCTCCTCAAGCAACAGACACACCAGACGGATGCGCTTGTCTGTGCTACAACTGACTCTCTTTTCTTTTCACCCAACACCACAAGGACAACCTCTACTCCACTCACACACCTTCTTTGCAAAGGAAATACACATCCTTATTGAAATAAAAACACAAACATACTGCAAAAAGCTCAACAGAGCAGCTGCAAGATGTGCTACGGGAACTCTCATCTCTAGGAGGGCTGAGGAAGAAAGCCAGAAATACTCCCTGCGTGGTCTCCTACCCCTTTGCACATTGCCAGAAATGCTCCCACTTGTTTACCACCCACTATATAGAATGATTTTCAGAACTTCAATGGAAAACCAACCAGATTGAAAAACCCAACAGAAATCCAGTGATGTTGTGTCATTGCATTATTTAAGCAGCAGGAGATCTTTGGGGTATTTCCAAATATAAGGAATTTTAGCAATAAATTAGCACAGCCTCCATGAGTAAGTCTTGATTTTCCAATTCAGTTTTTTCCCAGGAGTGAGAGGGGATTTTTCAGATAACAGATGAAAAGTAATCTTTCCAAATCTAGATCACATGCAAATATTAAGCTCCATTAACCAGAACTCCCAGAAACTGCAGGAACAGTGCCTCCCTTTGGATGAGGGATCAGACCTCATGGTGTTTATAAACAGACTTTTTTCACAAGGAGCACACAGAACTTCTTGTCCCAAGACAAAATCATCCTGATGTCCCCAAGAGTACAGAGACCTTCAGGGATAATGGGAATCCTGCCCCCAAGTCCCTCTGAAGCAGAATTGCAATGGCCACCCCTCAGCACACGGTGGTGCTGAAGAAATGGTTTAACTCAAGATAAGGGAGCACTGGGTGAGCTTGGATGGGTGTCAGCAACTCACTTCCCGAGATTTCCAGCTGCTGCCCTGCTTCTCCTGTGCAAATACACAACAGGGTGTATCCAAAAGGTCTGCAGCCCCAGAGGACATTGCTGATCTCTTTCTTTAGCTTTTCAAAGCTGACATCACAAAAACCAGGGAAAGAATGAAGTCCTGTGACCTGAAGAAGCAAAAACCTGGTAAATCTTATTCTATGGGACATCCTGTCCCAGCATGGGGAGGAGGGGACTGGAAGGACACCTGCCCTTGACACCTTGAACCCTCCCTGCCTTGAGGATGCTGGCACAAGGGAGGTTGTAGCACACACCACATGCTGAGTGGAACCAAATTCCTTTAAATGACTTAGAAAGTTGAGCAGGAGGTTTGTTATAAAGCCAGGTACTAATCTCTGTTCTCTAAGACTGATGCTTTGTAAGATAAGTGAGTATAATGCTGATCCTATGAGTGAATAAAACAGAGAAGAGAACAAGCTGTATCTGTCTCCCAAGCCCAAGAACAAGCTCAGCCCAGGTTTGTGCACAGCCAGCCCCACATTCTGCCTGCTGGCAGGTACAGCTGGCTGCTGCTGTGCCTCAAAACATCCATCCTGGGCTTAGGAAAAGCTGAAGTCAGAATTCCTGAGAAGCTGGAGAATTCCAGACTGAGCTTGAGTTCCTGAGTTAGACTCAGACTGTGGCCTTCTGGGGACCTGTGAGGCTTGGGTTAACTGGACTCTAAGCCTGACTGATCAAGTCAGGACCTTTTAAGACAAAGAAAAGGATCATCCTGTTTGTTGGTGGTGGCACAGCCCTCGGACAGCCAGAAAAAGGACCTTCTGAGCTGACTCCCAATCTTCTGCCCAACCACAAAGTTGTGACTTAGTCACCATTAACAGCCACTAACACAGAGTCAGCATCTACAGGGCAGCCCCAGGAACCAGTGTCCTTGATTATATCAGGTTTTGGCCTGATCCTAAATCTCTTCCAATAGAATAGTCCAAAACTGGACAGTTTCCCCTTTATGTACCAAAATAGGTAACTCTTCTGTTCAGAAAGTCTTTGCATGGGAAGAGTTTCACTGTAATTCTTTCACAACAGTATCACACAATTGGAAACTGTTAAAACCCTCCCTTCCTCCTGCCCTTAGGCTGCACTTGAGCAGATTTATCCATGAATACAGTAGTAGCTGTTATCCAAATTTCATCAATTAAAGTGTCTCCCTGCAGCTTGGAACCAGAACTCCACTCTCCTCCCTGGCACAGCCTCTCCAGGCAGGCTGATCAGGGGAGTGGTGGAATCACCATCCCTGGAAGTGTTCAAAAAGCACAGGGGGACATGGGTTAGTGGTGGCCTTGGCAGTGCTGGGTTAATGGCTGGACTCCATGATCTTTCCAGCCTAAATGATTCCATGGTTCTAAACTTCTCCCCTTCAAATCTGCTCAGAATTCCTCATTAGTGCAAGCACTTGCCACACATTACATGTGGATCATCCCAGTCAGTCTCCTGGTTGTGAGAACAGGATTTCACCAAGGATTCAGGCACAGCAGCAATCCCTATGACCTGCTATACGGCGCCAAGGCTGCAGCACCACAGTCTCTTGGAGGACAATGGATTTAGAAATACTATTTGCTGATGTTTGACAGCTGTGGAGGGATTCACAGCAAACAGGGAGGAGGGAGTCCCAGCTGTGAAGCCATTAAGGAGAGGCTCAAGGCATTCTGTCAGCCATGGAATAGCTGGAAATCCACTGGTCCAGCTGTGATGAAAGTGAAGTGGGGCTGCTGCAAATGCCTCCCCAGAAACCCTCCCAGCTCCATGAAGAGCCCTATCTGAGGGAGACTTTGGCCTTGTGATTTCAGTGGGGCTCCCCAAACTCCAACAGCAGCCTGCTTCCAACAGAACCTTTTGTATCAACCATATTTCTCACTGGGATTGAGCAGAAATCCCGTAAATGCCTAAATTGCACTTCTACACAAAACAAGCTGGCTGATATCACATCACTTACCTGCTCCTGCAGATCCCAGAGACCAGTGAGAGCAGGAATGTGAGGAGCATGCAGGCAGGCACAGAGGTCTGTTTGAGCAGCTCCACGATGATACTGGCCTCGACCCCCTCCGACTGCCAGTGGGTCAGCTTGATGGGCCCCTCGTCGTACCTGTCCGTCATGAACAGCACCCTGCTCCTGGCCACGGTGTCGAAGATGGCAGAGAGCTTGGAGGCATCCTCTGCCCTCCCATCAGCTGTGTCCAGAGGGGGGTGCAGATGGGAGAGCATAACTTTGCGCTGGTCATAGTACACCAAGATGACTTCTTCCTCCTTAGGGCTGCTGGAGTGTTTCTGAAGGGTAGAGCAGCTCCAAAACTTGCTGTCTCCCTCTTTGCTTATCTGAATCCAAGGCTCATGGGAGAATATGGTCCCAAGGTCTTCCAAAAACTCACTCAGGCCCTCCTCTTTCTCCTGTTTGCTGTTGCTCCAGGAGCCGAGCACAGAAAGGGTGACTTTGGTCGCGCGCTGAACTTCCCCGAGGAACTGCTTCACCTGCCCAGGGATGAAGGGGAAGTGCACCACGGCCAGGACAACTGCAGAGCTCTGCTCCGACAGCCAGCGGCCGATCAGGATGCCGCTGTCTGCCGAGGAGCAGCACGACGGGAAGAACACCTTGAGTACCATGGCAGGGACCCTGGAGGGACGGGACACCTGCAACAAACACAAAAATAAAAGCTGAGAATGGCGAGTAAATGCAAGAAAACCTGAGCTGGCCAAAGTCGCCGGGGAGAAGAACCAAGCGGGTTTGAAAACACTGAGCCCAACCACTTGTGTAAGGACAGTGACAGCCATCAGACACACACACGTTCGGGAGGTTCCTGATGATCTGCAGTCTTTGAAGTGAGGAAAGGTGAGCCTGGAGTCACCTTTTCTGAGTCCTGGAGAGGTCTTTCACTGATAAGCACAGCGCATCAGACCAGATGAGATCAGGAATTCATCCAGCCTTGGATCTTAGATCCCCAACTGGATGTGCTGGAGCACTTCTAGAGTGCACCACAGTGTCTCTGGGGAGTATTTCCTGCTATTACCAACAATCAAATATTGATCCATGCCATAAAGCCAGATAATTTCAGACTCTCTTTTATCACCTCAGAACCCAGAGCTGCGCTCTGCAACAAACTCACTGAGCAACCTTAGTCAGATCACTCAGCTCCTCATGCCTCACTCACCTCATCTGGAAACTGCAACAACAATTTCATCAAAAGGGACTACAGTGATTAATTGAAGTTTGTGCAGCAGTTTTAATTCATTAGACACAAGAGCCTAAAAATGGAGAAGCCTCTCCACTTTATCAGTGCTCTTTATCTCCAGTGTTTTTCTCCCCATCATTAAGAACACTTCTCAGTGGCTTTGGGAGACTCTTCCCAAAAGGAGCTTTGAGGCAGTTGACAGTGTCTCTTTAAATAAGGCGGAGGTTTCTAACAGAGCTGTAATTGCAGTAAGGAGGGCGCTGGCGCAGAACAGTCGCACCCGGCGCCCGTTGTCCTTTCCCGTCCTTCAGTGCTTTGTTAGGGATGTGAAAACTCCGCAGGGCCCCGAGGCTGCCTCCTCTGCAGGGACCCAGTCAGTCGGAAAGGGAGCACAGAGGGTATTTATAACACCGACAGAGGATGCGCAGGGAAGGCCCTGATGGCTTTGTTTTCCTCTCCATTAATGCAGGACAAATCTCAGCCAGTAAATCTCAGCACCTGGGAATTTGCTACAGTGTGGAGGGATGGGGAGCAGCAAAGGAGAGTGATTAACCTCTGGGGTTAAGACTCAGAGAAGAGTAATTTGGGGAGCTGCAGCTGCCCCATCCCTGGAAGTGTCCAAGGCCAGCTGGACGAGGTTGGAGCAACCTGGGCTAGTGGCAGGTGTCCCTGCCCATGGCAGGGGTGGAATGAGATGGGCTTTAAGGTCCCTTCCAAACTTACCACACTGGGACTCTATGATTCCTCCAGTCCCCCAGCCGCAGTACAGCACTTGGAAATGTAGGAGTTCTCAGCTCCTTGAGCAACAAGGTGAGGTTCCCTTGGTGCACAGCATGGTCCTCCAATGGGAAAAGCACCACAGCTGCCTTTGCAAGGAGTAATGTTGTTCTTCCTTGGACTGAATTTTCCCTTTTACTGCAAAATAGCAAAGCACCCCCAAAATTTCCCTCAAGCAGACATAGGGGTGCTCCTGAGGGATTTTGTTGGAGTGTGGTGCTGGAAGCACAGTGTTGGCAGGTGCTGAGGGCACCCAGCACTGTCCCTTGCTGCCCCACAGACCCTCCAGCCCCTGGTGAGATCTGGAGGCCACAGAGGGATAACCTTGGAGACCTGGAGTCTGCGAGGAAGCAGGATCTCAAAAGAATCATAGAATCACAGAATGGTTTGGGTTGGAAGGGAATTTAAAGCCCATCTCGTTCCACCCCTTGCCATGGGCGAGGACACCTTCCACCAGACCAGGTTGCTCCAAGCCCCATCCAACACTTCCAGGGATGGGGCAGCCACAGTTTCTCTCAGCAAGTGATAGAACCTCAACTATTATGTGTTTTCCCAAAGGGTTTCAAGCCTCCAGCAGGAGGGAAGGGAAGCAGAGAGCTGTGTGAGGGAGGGCAGAAGTGGCAGCTGTGACACCCCGAGGGTGTCGGGTACAGCACACCAGGCCTGAGCAGGACAGAGACCTGCAGCACAGCCTAAAAATGGCATCTTTCACCAAAGCCTCATGACTATCACACTCAAATGGACTGAAAAACAAGACCTCCAAGCTTATTTTTCACTTCTCTGGAAATACAGGGAATAACTTCTACGGAAAGAGTCAAGTATTTTTGGTGTTATTTTTCTGGAGGACCACGGAGACGTCGAAGGACAGATGTCCTATCCAGAAGTGGTGAAACAGACACAATTAATTAGATTAGTCCTTAAAATAGTTTGATATAAAACCTGTCCCCTATATTTCGCCTTCCTTCCCTTCAGTATCCCTGGTCTGTCCAGGAATACTGGCCAAAGTAGTGCTCCCTTCACTACCTCTCATGCCTCCTTGCTTAACTCAAGCTGTTATGGAAACATTGTCAGGCGAGATGAGGTTTTGCTTTAGATTTGCAAAAGGATTCTAATTCTTTTCCCCTAAGACCCACAGACATACTCCCAGGAAAAAGGAAATAAATTATGTAAATACAGGGGGTCTGAAAGGCAAAACAACAGATTGAATGTGTCAGGAACATACATACACACATATGCTCAGATACTACTTAAAATAATATAAATTTAGCTAGTGATAACATTCTAGTTATATCACAGTACCAAAACTTGTAAGTGAAGTTGCCAATAGCCGAATACTCTAAAAACTGAGATTGAGTTCCATTTCTGAAAGAAAAAATAGAAAAATTAAAACAATAAGTACTTGAAGGAGGTTTTCAGTACTTATATCAGTAATATTGGACAAGTAAGTTTTTAAAGTTGATTTTTAACTGTTCTTTTACCTCAAGAGATGTCAGAGGTGTCTGAGTGTATCCCTACAAGAGACTTCCAGTGTCTCTGCACAGCTGACCTTAAAGCTTTGTCCATCCATCGGACATTTGGAAGAGGAATTGTCTACTGACTCTCAATACAAACATTTACTTTTCACTGAGATTTGTTTTTTTTAAGATAGCCACAGTCATCTGGGAAAACTTCTCATGGAGCAGAAACACTTATCCTTATCTTCTCTATTTTGGGAGTTTTTCCTCTTACACCTTTCCCAACTTTTTAAATTAATATCATTTTATGCACCCAACTAATCTGGCTATAGCTCAGGTCAAATCATACCTAAGCACATCATCTGCCCTTTGGCTGCTGCAGAGAAGATTCTGATACAATTTTCAGGCTGTACAAAATATCTTGATAGCTGAAAACCAGCTGATCAACTGTTCTTACGTTACTGTGGTCTGTATTCCCAAATCCACAACTGGCTGTGTATCTCACCTCATTCATTTCAATACACTGAAATATGAAGTTCACCTCTTAAATGTCATCACAGTCAATTGTTTTCACTGCTGCTAATTTGAGCAGAAAAATCCTACCAATGTGCTTAGTCCCTGTTCATAAAGTGCCTAAAATCTTCCAGATCCACCCATTCCTGCTGGAAACACCCAGCCTTTCCCTGAGATGCCGCAGAGCATCAGCACAACGATCTCAGGCGACCAAAACAAAAAAGGGACACCACCTAAAATGTGTTAAGGTGACCAAAAAATGAAGACAGGACCCCAGGATGAATTAATTTCAGAACTTTTGTCAGAAAAGCAAAGGTGAACAGTGGGATGTGGCCCAGGTGTCACCACATGAGCTATCCTGTGGCCACCAGCAGAGCCAAGGGATGCTGACCCTGGGTCAAACCCACACCTGAGCACTCCGAGGTCCTTCCAGGGGATGAGGGAGAGCAGGCCAGGAGATACACAATCATAGAAACATAAAGGTTGGAAAGCCCTCCAAGACCGTCGAGTCCAACCATTCCCCCAGCACTGCCAAGGCCACCACTAACCCGTGTCCCCCGGTGCCACATCCACATGGCATTTAAATCCCTCCAGGAATGGGGACTCCACCCCTGCCCTGGGCAGCTGTGCCAGGGCTGGACAACCCTCTCCATGAAGAAATTTTCCCAATATCCAATATAAACATCTCCTGGCACAGCTTGAGGCCATTTCCTCTCGTCCTGCTCCTTGTTCCCTGGGAGCAGAGCCCAAGCCCCCCCCAGCTCCCCCCTCCTGTCAGGGGGTTGCAGAGCCAGAAGGTCCCCCCTGAGCCTCCTTTTCTCCAGGTTGAGCCCCCCCAGCTCCCTCAGCTGCTCCTGCTGCTCCAGCCCCTTCCCCAGCTCCGTTCCCTTCCCTGGACACGCTCCAGCCCCTCAGTGTCTCTCCTGCCGTGAGGGGCCCGGCAGTGCCCCCGCCCGCGGTTCCCGCGGCTCCCCCCACAGCCCCCGGCCCGGCCGGGCCCGCCCCGCTCCTACCGCCCGCCCGGCGCCGCCGCTTCCGCCCGCGTTGCCCGGAGACGCGGGAGCCGCGGGGCCCCGCAGGGAGGGCCCGGCCGCCGCCGCCGCCCGCCGCCCGCGTTCCGGGGCTCTCGGGGCCCGGCTGTGCCCGCTCCCCGTGAGGGCCGTGAGGGCCCGGCTGTGCCCGCTCCGCTCCCTGTGCCCGCTCCCCGCGCTCCTCCCGGCGCTTTTCCCGGGCCGGGGAGCGGCGGGGCCGCCTGGGACGGGCGATAAGGGCAGTCAGCGTGCCCGTCCTCCCCTGGAGCGGGGCCAGGGGCTCGCATGTCCTCATGGGACCCCCCTGCCCCCGACCCCACAGCCCAGGGACTCACCTGTCCTCACCAGACCCTGTAGTCCTCCATCCTCCCAGGCCAGAGGCTCAGCTGTCCTCGTGGAACCCAGTTGTCCCCCATTCCCACATGCCAGAGGCTCACCTGTCCTCACAGGACCCTGTCATCCTCAGTTCCAAAAGTCCAGGGACTCACCTGTCCTCACGAGACCTCAGTGCCCCCCATCCCACAGGGTTCTCCTGTCCTCATGGGATCCTCTTGTCCCCATCCCACAGGTGAGGGACGTCCCTTTCTAATGTCCTGATGTTCACCATCCCCAAAGGCCAGGGACTCGCCTGTCCCCACAGGACCATGTTGTCCCATGTCCCCAGAGGCCAGAGGTTTGCCTGTCCTCATGGGACCCCCTTGTCTCCCACCCCCAAAGGCCAGGGACTCGCCTTGCCAAGTGGGATCCCATTCACCCTCATCCCCAAAGTCCAAGGACTTGCCTTTCCTCAGGAACCTTGTTGTCCCTCATCCCAAAGGTCAGGATTTGTCCATCCCCATGGGACTCTATTATCCCCCACCCCCACAGGCTCACCTCAACTCCCACCCCCAGCACCTCAGCAGCTCCCTGGCCTGGCAGAGGCCCATGAGTGCAGATGGGTGCCCAGGAGCTTCCCTCCTGTGACCCAGCGGCGGGTTGGGGCCGGCGAGCTTGGGAAGACTCTGGGCAACGTGAGGGGGTCTGACATGGAAAGGGAGAGTGGGTGTGGAGGTGGAGGTGAGCTAGAGAAGAGGTTTTGGGGGTTTATTTTTGTTGCTGAGTGCCACAGAACTGTAAATAAGGTGGGGGAAGGTTTGGTTTTCTGGGGGCTCAGCAACCTGGGATGGGACAGGCTCATCCCTGTACCTGCAGACCACATAGACAGGCCCCTTCCCTATTGCTGGGTTTGCTCTGGGGCTGCCTCGTTCTACAGGGAGAGGAGTCTGGGAGGGCACCATCTTCAACATCTTCAGTGCTTGTTCCAAGACCAGGAAGGAGCAAGGCCCTCTCCAGGGATTGTTTGGGTGAGAGGTGGTGACTGGACTCAGGTCTCAGACATCAGCAGAGGCCAAGGAGCCGTTCAGCACCATGTCCAACCCGAGGGCTGGAGATGGGAGATGAAAACGCCCTTCCCTGTGCCACCACACCCTGCCCACTTTCCCCTGTGCCACCACACCCTGCCCGCCTCTCCCTGGTCTCTGCCGATAAGGGCAGTGGCTCCGAGCCCTCCCCCACAGGGGATAACAGACAGCCCAGCTCGGCAGTCTCAGCCCCGGGATGGGATGGGGGGGGGTAGGACAGTGCGAGCAGTTCCACATTCCCATATGGAACTTACTCTGTGCAGTGGTTGTTGCTTCCCTGTAGAGGTCAGGAATGCAGCACAGAAGCAGTTCCCTTCATCCTACCCTTCTGAAGTCTGTTACAGACCCAGCGTGCCATTCTGTGATTCCAAAACTTTTCCTAATATCCTGGGGATGACTTAGTACAGACCAGTTGTCTCAACCATGCACGGCTGGACGGGGCTTGGAGCAACCTGATCTAGTGGAAGATGTCCCTGCCCATGGCAGGGGGTGGAATGAGATGGCCTTTAAGGTCTCTCCCAAACCAAACCATTCTGTGATTCCATGATTCTCTGACAGGCCACGGCTGCCAGCTCTGGCCATACTCTGGTCATACTCTGGCATCAGGAAGGTGGAACCATGGTACATCAAAACAGTGTGTGGGGAAGAAAAATATTCATATTAGCTTTGCAAAAACACACAAGGGTTCGAGGGTGTGGTGGTAAATTTACCAAGGCACCAACTTGTGGCCAATTCTGAGTAGCTTGGTCATCCTTTAGCTATTCTGGTGCTGGTTTAGCTACTCCAGAGTTGGTCTAGTCCTTGCTTCTGCCATCTGGAGAAGCTGGGGGCCGTCAAGAGGTCAGGTCTGGGGCAATGCTCTGCATCCGTGGAAGCGTTCAAGGCCAGGAACTTGGAGCAACCTGGTCTACTGGCAGGTGTCCCTGCCCATGTCAGAGGGGTTGGAACAAGAAGAGCTTTAAGGTCCTTTCCAACCTAAAACATTCCATGATCCTATGATATGATTCTGTGTGAAGGAGATGGAGCTCACAGCCACCACCACCCAACTCAGCTGGGCTGCAGTGGAGCCATCCTCCCTCCCCTCCTGGGTGTTTGGTTGGGGTGACCACCAGGGTTGGTGGGATTGTAAGGGGGTCTCACACAGTACTTAAAGACTTTGACACAGTTCTCCCCTGTGTCTGCCACAAAGAGGTGCCCGAAGGGGGAGCAAGCCATGCCAGCAGGCCTCCGCAGCCCCATGGACACCAGGCAGAGGGGAGCCCCATCCTCTGGGAACAAGTGGACTGTCCGGCGCTGCTCATCTGCCACCAGGATGCTGCCATCCCTATCCACACACACCCCAGCGGGGTTGCCAAACTGGTGTCCATATTTGCTGCTGAGGGAGCAGAGGAGCTTGTGGCTGCTCGTGAAGACCTTGACGTCCCCACACTCCTCACTCACCACAAAGCCCCCGTTGGGCACTGGGCTGACGAAGCGAGGCCCCTGCAGGTCAGGGACTGAGTGGACCTTGAGTGTCTTGAAGGCGTGGTCCAGAGCAAAGCTGTGCACTTGGCCTTGGGCATAGTCTGCTACCAAGATCTTGCCCATGGAGTTGACTCCAATGCCCCTGGGGGAACCAACCTTTCTGATCTTTATCCATTCCCTCTTGGAGAGGCTGGTGTGAGGGTTGAAGGCCCAGATGGCTTCATTCACCAGGTCAGCCACAGCCACCATTCCCATGCGAGTCACAGTCACATCTTCTGGCAAGAAAGTGCCCTTCCCCCTTTGCTGGCAGGGCAGGGCCTGCAGCGTGTGGCCTGTGCTGGAGAGGACGTGGACCCAGGGAGCGTTCTCGGCTGTCAGGTAGATGGAGCCATCTGGGGAGCAGTGGATTCCACGGACACCCCCATAGCGGCTGCCGGTGGGGTTGGGGATCTGCCGGACCAGGTTATCCTGGCAATAGTGGAGGAGGTTCTTGATGTTGTCCAGATCTCCACACAGACTTCTGGCCTTTTCTGCCAGCTGGTGGACTTGGTGCTGTGTCACCATGCCCACGTTGGGCTGGCTGCTCAGCAGTGGGCTGGCTGTCTGGAGAGTGGCAAATGACTTCAGCTGGAGGCTGTAGATGGTTTTCAGCAGCTTCTCCTTTAGCTGGCTGGTCTCCAGCGTGCAGTCCATGACAAATCTCTTGTCCCTGTTTGGGGAAAGCAGGAGGACCATGATTGTCCCTGCCTGTTGTCATCCCTGGGGATACACTAAGGTGTTTGCTGCCTACCCAGGGTCAAGGTGTAGACACTGGTCTGGGTTAACTTCAGTGCCAAAGAAACCACATCACTGTAGTGCCAGCTAATTATGTGCTCGGGACATAAAGACAAACAAGGACATTGGCATGAAAATGAAAGAGTCATCAAGCTGGATCTGCAGCTGGAGGAACAGCCGGAAAGGTCTATTGGCTTCAATGACAGCTCAGCTGGTGTCAGATGTGGCCTGAGGATTTTTGTGTAAAGGTGAGCCATGTGTGAGCCCACTGAATGGCATCTCCACTTCTCTGGTTCCTTAGATTAGTGGCTTCTCTCAGGTCTTTAACACCTCTTAACCCTATTTTATGTGAGCCTCATCTCTCCAAACCATGCTCAGTCTATGATAACACTCAGGACACTGAGGATGAGTATTCCTTAACTCCCACGTGGGTCAGATGTCACACGTGGCCAGCACACCTCTTTGCTAAGGGCACCCTCTCCGCATCCAAATAGATTCATAGAATCACAGAATATTCTGAACTGGAAGGGACTCACATGGATCATCAAATCCAACTCCTGGCCCTGCACAGACACACTAAGCAGTGATGGGAGCCCAACTCTGCTGTGTGTTCCCAGGGCCTGGCTGGAGCACAGCTTGTAGCACACAGCCAGGAGCTGGCAAGGGAAATGTGGCCTCATTAAAGCTCCTGGGGAGGCAGAAGTTCACCTTGCTTTAACTGTGATTATAATTAATATTATAATAGGCACACTTGGCTGTTTTGAGTTGTCTGCAGGCTGTCACTCCACTTTTATCACTCCATGTCCCGTGATTGCCTGGATCATGTGCTCTGTGCTGCCTGCAAAAGGGACATTTCCCCAAACCACAGCTGAAGGAAGCTAAGGCATACTCTGCCAAACACTCCTTTCCGTGTGCAAATCCCACAATTATCTAAACCCCATCCCCTGAATACTTGCAGAGCTACCAAACACAAATGCGTGATAGTGGGGATGAGTGTGAATAGAGATGGAATCCAGTTTCTGCTGGGTTTGGGGTCTTGGAACAGCTGTTTCTTCCCCAAAGTGGCTGTGCTTTGTCTCCAGCAGCAGAGCCATGCTTGGTGGAAATAAGCCCTCCACCCCCACCCAGAACTGCATGTCAGGGTCCTCCTTCAACGCTGGACAGAGTCCAAAATCCAAACCACTGGATTTTACAGATCGGGAAACTGAGCCACCACCAGGGAGCTGCTATGCCAGCCACCACACCCCCTCACCATGAGCATCCACCTCCCTTCCCGGGTGCTGGGCACCCAAAGCTGCCCTCAGACCCTTGATGGTGTGTCCTGAGCCAAGCCTGAGCTGCTCATTCAGGGGTCTAAGCCTAAAAGAGGTCTCTGACCTGTCTCCCACACAACTCAGGGCAATGACCACGAGCCCAGCTCAACAGACCTTGCACCTCAGTCCTGCTGTCCGGGGGGCTGCCTGTCCTTCCCTGGCAGTGCTGCCCTCCCACCGGCTCCGTCCTGCTCCGTCCCACCGGCTCTACCCTGCTGCCTCAGGTGCAGGAGTTGTCCTGCCGGGCTCAGGGAGCAGGACCAGGGGATCTTGTGTTGTTAGTGACGGCCGATTGCCCTCGGGTCTGGGTAAACACAAAAACTCCTTGTGCTGACAACCAGAAGCAGCGACACAAGGGCTTATCTGCACGGGTTTTTTATTCCCTGCTGGTCTCCTGCCAGAGACAAGGTGCCTTTCCCGCAGGATCGGTCTGTGCTCCAAGGTGCCCAGCTGCAGGGATGATTTGGGGCTTTTAAGGAGAGGCAAAGGGGCTGATTTGCTGCACGTCACCCTTGGCAGCTGCTGGGGTGGGACAGGGACCCTCACTGTGGATCAGGGCTCCTGCCTGGTCTCGTGGCTGTGTCGCTGCCTCCCCATGTGCTCCCAGCCTGGGCACTGTGCAGCTGTGTGCCTCAGTCTCCTCTCTTGCAAAAAGGAGACTGGGGAATTTTACCACATCAGGCTTTGAGGTGCAGTGATGGAGAAGTTCCAGGAAGAGGCAGATCAGCCAGGACTCCTGGCACAGCCCCCCTCTCCATCTCCATGCTGCTCAAACCAGGCTCCCCCCAGCTGGGCAAATCCATGTTTGGAGTTGATGGTCACTTTTATCAGTTCAGCTCCAACAAAGAGGGTCAGGAGTAAAAGCAGAGTTGGCCAGGAGCAGCCTGCAAGGGGCTGCTCAGAACCTGTCCTTCCTCCCTGGCAGTGATTCCTGGCAGTGCTTCCTGTCCGTGCTCCGTCCACCTTTGCCAGCAGTGAGCTCAAACCACCCACCTTAAACCTGGTCAAGGTGTGAAGAAGTTTGTGTCTATTCATTCCTCAGATGGGCCAAAGGTAAGTGAAGTTTGGATCAGACTCAGCTACCTCTGGGATGCTTGGAGGGGCTGCAAGTGCCTGGCCCTTAGGGCTTAGGAAGCAGTTTGGGATCCAGCTGGCTGCAGGAGCTGTGGGATGGGGATCTACCTCCAAAGCCCCAGGACTGGGTGCTCCTCTTGCCATGTGTTTAGGGCCCTTCTGGTCCCATATCAGACTCCAAAGCTCACAGTGCCTGGGAAGCTACTTCAGACCTATTACCAGCCAAAATTACAAAAATAATTTGACACGACAAGCACCGCGGCCGCTCCATCCGAGCCCCAGCAGGATGGAAGGCTGCTTCAAAAACCATCTCCCAGGGCAACAGGGTCTGACCTTTTGTTTTGCTGTTGTGAGCTCCATCACCAGGATAAACAAACACAGCCTGGCCCTGGGGCTCCTGTTCACCTTTCCAGGACTGTGGCTCTGTCACAACCTGTTCAGAAGCCATCCCTGGACCCCCAAAGACACCTGTGTCATGGCAGGGCCTGGCACAGCCCATGCCCACACCAGCACCGGGAGCTACAGGGTTCAAGGACGAGGGCATGGTCAGCCCACTGGCTCTGGAGATGGACCAAGGGAAAGAGAGTTTGGGTTCAGTTCAGGCTTTCCTGGTGCACATTCCTTGCAGGTATGAGTGATGAACTTCTCCCCTTGCAACTTTTCCCACCCTGGCGCAGAGACAGCAGATCTTGGTTGAGTGTCCACAGGGAACACACAAGCCCTGGGTCTCTGCCAGTCTCTGTGCCCAGGGATGCTTGGTGCCCACCTGGCACTGTGCATGTGTGCAGGGAGCCAGTGGGAGATCCCATGGGAGCAGCCAATGTCATTGCTATTGAGTCACAGATTTGGGGGGAAAAAATATTTCTCCATCTAGAGCACAGCTCCTTGGCTGGGGAGAGGACTGGGGGGACACAGATGGCCACAGTGTCAGTGCAGTGTTAATTGTCACGGTGCAATGAAACCCTCCTGGGGCTCAGGTCCATGCTGGACACTGGAGCACTCCAGCCCTGAGTCCCAGCACTCCCCAGCCTGCTCAGGTCACAGAATGACATGATGAGTTGGAAGGGATGCACAAGGGTCATGGAGTCCAACTCCTGGGCCTGCACGGGCCCATCCCCAACAGTCACACCATGTGCCCCAGAGGATCAGCCAAACACTCCTGGAGCTCTGGCAGCCTTGGGGCTGTGCCCACTGCCCTGGGCAGCCTGGTCAGTGCCCAACCACCCTCTGGGGGAAGAACCTTTTCCTGACATCCAACCTGACCCTGCCCTGACACAGCTCCAGCCACTCCCTGGGTGCTGTCCCTGCTCCCCCAGAGCAGAGCTCAGTCCCTGCCCTCCTCTGCCCCTGCCCAGGAATTGGAACTGCAGTGAGGTCTCCCCTCAGTCTCCTCCAGCTGAACACACCAAGTGCCCTCAGTGTCCTCACACAGCTTCAATCAAGGCCCTTCCCCATCCTCGTTGCCTCCTTTGGACACTCTCTAACGGCTCAGTATCTTCCTTCCATTGTGTCCCCCCAAACTGCCCCAATATTGCAGGGCAGGACAATCCCCTCCCTGGCCAGGCTGGTGATGCTGGGCCTGATGCCCCTAGGACAGGGTTTGCCCTCCTGGCTGCCAGGGCACTGCTGACTCATGGCCAAGTGGCCATTGCCAGGACTGCCAGGTCCACGCTGGATGTCACAGCACTCCATCCCAGAGGGCCTCAGCAATCCCCATCCTGCTCCGGACCTCTGTCAGCGCAAGGAAGTTGCAGCCAAGGGCCGTGATGGTTTGCAGGGACTGAAGGGGCGATGTGGGGAAGAGGTGAGATGGTAGCAGCATGCGGCTGGACACGGGCTGGTCATTGCTTTGCACGGACACCAGGCGGCTCCGTCTGTCCAACAACCGCGGGTGATTGGCACTAATTATCAAAAAGCTGTGTCTGTGTTTGGGTGGGTGCAATGGGAAGTGGTGCCCCAAGACTGCCCAAGAGCTTTCAGTGGGAAGCCAGAGCATCCCCTGCACAGCCAGACAGAAAACATGATTCCCAGCCCGAGCACAGCCCCATCCTGGCTACACTCCCCCACTCTCCATGAAATGCCTGCAGTGTCCAGCTGGAGACACACAAGGGCTTGGGGGACACTGGGGACAGTGCTCTTGGAGGTTGATCCCCCCCACAGGCTGGGACTGGGGTTGGGGCTTCCTGAACCTGGTTCCATGGAGCTGAGAGCAGGAATTCAGTTCCTCTTCAGGCATCACAGAAATCCCTCCAGAAAGGAAAGTTGTAACTACTCTGGTCCCTAAAACCACCTTGGCCCTGTCCTCTGGCTGGCATGGGCACCCTGGAATCCCCACTGCTGGTTACCACACCCATGGAGAAGATTCTCCAGGGTCTGACAAGGGCTGAGCTGATGCCTGGGCTATTCCCTTTCTCCCTCCTCCTCTGAAGCCTCCTGCTCTCACCAGGCTCACAAGAGGATTAGGGAGTTAATCCTCTTTGAGACATCAAGCTCCCTGTTGAGCCTGACAGAAAGGCCCAAAATCTGTGAAGCACAGTAGGGCACTGCCACAAAGCCCCCTTCCTGCCACAAGCAGCCCCCTGGATGAGCCCCAGCCTGCCCTGGGGGCAGTGTCCCCATTGCCATCCCTTCCCCACCCACCCTGGGCACCAGCCATGGCATCTGGGCAGTGGTCCCACCAGGCTGGCTCCCTCCATCCCAACCTGACCTGGCTCCTGCAGCCTCTGCACACTGGCCCAGGAGGGCAGTGGGAGGAAAGTGAAGCATCCTCCTGTCCTGGCAGGGAACAGCAGCCCGAGGCCATGTGGGAAGCAGGAAATGTACAGAAACTTTCTGCAAACACAGCTCCATGTTCAGCCTGCTGGGGAGGGCTCTGGAGGTCCAGGAGCTCTGCAGAACTCCAACAGGGATATTACTGGAGCAAAGCTGTGTGCCAGTAACCTCCTCTTATGGCTGGTACTGCACCATTTGGTCTTCCAGGAAGCATTGCCCCAGCCCTTCCTCTGGCAGGGAGGTGTGCAGGCTGGCGTTGCTGCTGAGCACCACCTACAAGCAGGCAAGGAAGCACCTGCACCTGCATTTTCAGCTCCCCCTTCCCACCCAAACCACAAACTGCCTACATCCTTGGGTACCCCACACCTAAACTTAGGGAGGAAATAACAGTGGCTGGGTGGTTTGACTCCCTGAGCCCCAGATATGGGAAAATGATGTGGGTGTTTGGGCTTTGCAGCAGCTGCTGCCTGGAATGGGGGACCCTGGGCTGCCCCGGGCACTGTACCTGGCCATGCAGGTTCTCCTGGGTCTTCAGGCAGCTTCTGCTTTGCAGGATTGTTTCCTCCTTCCCTCTCAACCCTTCGACCCTGAGCATCTTCCCCTGCACCCCAAGGCAGCCGTGGGGAGCACCCAGCCCTGGCGCCTCGGCACCTCTTGGCATCTCCCATGTTGCCTCAGTCCCAGCAGGTGCAGGTCCCTCCCAGGTAGGGAAGTGGGCAGGAAGACAGGAGCTGATCAAACATCATCAGCAGCTGGGATCTCACCCTGTCTTAGCCTGCAAAGCCTGAGGGGAAACTCTCTCCCCACTCGGCTTGGCTGCCTCCGGGAGCATCAGCCCTGTGAGAGCCAGAGCACTGCTCTCCCTGCCCCAGCTCTTTCAAGTACTTAAACCTCAGTGCTTCCCTCCGTGGGCCTTTGATCCAGCTCCAAAGCCAGAAAGGTTCTGCCCTGGGCAAATACCCAGGGAAACAATCCATTTGGAGGCATCCAGGAGCAGGGAAAGGAAACCTCCAATTGCAATAACAGATGGGAAAACGCAGCAGGGAGATTTTGTAGCTTTTTATACTGTTTTTCCTCATTTAAAGCTGAGGAGAGGGGATAGCTGCTCCTCTACACTGGCTGCATGCCATGGGGGGATGGAGAACACAGGCGCTGCCGGAGCAGCTCTGGAGTTGCGGTCCCAGGAACTGCTCTGCAGCTCAGTGTTTGTGGCCGATGGGGTTGAAGAGTTCATGTTGGACTCAAAACACTCCAGGAGTGTTCCCGTCAGAGCCAGGGGACAGTCAGCAGGGCATGTGAGATGGCTGGAGGCGGTGATGCCACCACAGTGGTGAGAGCGGTGAGGAGCAGCAGTGCTGCTTCCACAAACAGCTGGGAGCAGAGGATGCAAGATGAGCCACAGGCAACGTGTGGAGTGATGCCTTCTGGCTGTCTCTGCTCCTATTCCTCCCACAGAGAAGCTCCCAGGAGGATGAGGACTTGTGGTTCCTGCACAGGAGCTGCAGTTTGGGTGAGAGCCGGTGGCTGGGCTGTCTGTCCGATCTCATTGCCCTCGCAGATCAGCCCCTGCCAGCTCTCAGCACATCTGTGCTGCTTCCTTGCTCTGCCACCAGCCCTGGGGGTGACATTTCTGCCTCGAGGGGAGCCACATCCTCTCCTGCTTGCTCCTAGTGTGCAAATGCTTCCAAGCAAAGGGTGGGACAAGGCTGAGGAGAGCGCTGAGGAAGAGACAAAAAGGGAATGGTGTTCTCCAGGTGTCTTCCAGGACACTTTGCTTGGAGCTCCTGAGAGCACCACCACTCCATACTTAAGGTCATGGGGAAACTCTCACCCGGTGTGCAGTCATTTGGCAGAAAGGAAGCCTTGCCAGCCTTTCCCCAGGTGGGAAATGCAAGGTGGGCTTGGACAGGCCCCCTGGCCCCCTGGAGTGATGGGAAAGGTTCTGGGGCAATTCCTGATTTGTCTTCCCAGCTCCAGAGTCCTCCAGCCTGAGATCTCTGCCTGCCCTCAACTCACTGTTGAAGTTGCCCTGTCAGTGCTGCAAAGGCAGGTCATTGCCCCCCTCCTGCCCGAGACGGAGCAATCCTGCTCCAAGTTGTCTTTGCAGCTTCACACGTCTCAGAAATCTCCTGCCCGACCTTGGCCCTTCTTGAGTCCACGTTTAGTAACTTTCCACTGCTCTGAGCTCTGCTCTGCCCACGTTGGGGTAAGAGAGAACTGGTTGTGCTGGGCAGGAACCACTTCTTGTCCCCAGCTGGTTCCACTGTTACGAGTGAGTGCCCAGAAATCCCAAGGGAGTTTTCTGTTCCCTTCCTTGGACTGTCATTTCCCCCACCAGGCTGAGGTGCAATGGGAGGAGGTGATACCCACCACAGCCCCTACTGTCCCTCATGAAACCCTGGGAACCTCTGCAGTGAAAGTCCTCTTCCAGCATGAGATCCATCCCCAAAATTTACCACTGGCCCTTTGCTGGGGAAATTTGGGGACACAGCATTTTCATGGGGTCTGTGGCATGTTCCCACCTCATGCTCGAGACGAGCAGCATGACATGACCTGCCACCCTTCCCTACAAACTCTAGCCCCATCCCTGTGCCCCAAGGTGCCTGGGTTGCCCCTGCACTGTCTCCCCTTGCTGTTGACCCTGAGGGCATCCAGCCAGAGGTCACAGTCACACCGATGCAGCTGGAAAACTGGTTGGGGATGCAGTGAACCCACCTCCACTCTCAGCTTCCCTAGGGCCACATCCTTGTGCCAATGGGATGGGGAGCATAACAACCTCCCCTTTTACAAGGAACCTTGAAATCTGGTTCCTTCCACTGCCTTGCCCGAGATAAGCCTTCCCTCAGGGTTTGTTTATTAGGAAACTTCCCTCCCTCCCAATCCCTGAGCTCTCCTTTGCTCTTGAACCCGGAGGAGAGGGAATACTTGAGCAGGAGCAGCTGTACCCACCTGGGGTTAGAAACCCATAAAAGTTGTGCAGCTCCATTGACCAGGAGCTGCTGGGCTCTGAGGGACCTGCTGTGACCCCACATCCCCCCAGCCCCAGGAGCAGGGGGGCTGTTGGATTCATCAGGGTGGGGGAGGGATTTGTCTGGGTCCTCCAGTTGTCAACTGGGACTGCTCTTGGCTTGGCAGGAAAATGGGGGGGACACACAAGCAAGGGGAGTTTGGTCAACCCTGACCAGGAAAGATGACTATCAGTGGGCCTGCAGTAAAGGGCAGGTAATGGCTCCCTATCAGATGCCTTTAGGGTGACCAAATAGCCGTGTAATGGGCGCTGTGCTGGAGTGGGCTGAGGGCCCTGGGGGTGCAGATTGCAGACTGGATAAGCCACCCCGGTAGTTCAACTCCCATCCATTATTTAAATGCAAAGGCAAATGCTTTCATCTTTTCAGCTGGAATGGTTCCACCAGCTTGGCCACCTCCAGAAAGTCCCACCCTGCTGCTCTGCAAGCAGCAGTCCCTGGGCAGGGGGCTGCCTTGGAGAGCCATGCCAGTGCACAGAGGGGAGCCATCCCTTCTGTAAGGGTGCCACCAGCACCCCTGAGGACAAGGTGCAAAGGCTGAGCAATAGGGTGGCACTGGGATGTGCGATATGACCCTACAACCCCCTTCTCTGCTCTGCCCTGCACCAGTACTCAGGGACTGGCACTGCAGCCCCAAGGCCCAGCCATGGTAAACTGTCAATGGAGATGGAAGAAAGAGGCTCTGTGTGTGTGTGTGTGTGTGTGTGTGTGTGTGCAGGGACTTCTGCAGGAGGAAGGGTAGTGATAGGACAAGGTAGAACAACTTCAGACTGAAAGAAAGTAGGTTTAGTACTAGTTAGGGAGGAATTCTTTCCTGTGAGGGTATGGAGACCCTGGCACAGGTTGCCCAGAGAAGCTGTGGCTGCCCCTGGATCCCTGGAAGGGCCAGGTTGATGGGGATTGGACAAGCAAGGATAGTGGGAGGTGTCCCTGCCCATGGCAGGGGGGTTGGAATGAGATGAGCTTTAAGGTCTCTTCCAACCCAAATTGTTTTGGAATTCTATGATTCTATGAATTAGGACCCTTGTGGCTCCTGTGAGGATGTTTCTTCCCCTGACATCTGCTACCAGACATAATGGGCTGCCCCTCTTCCCAGCACGGGACAAGATAATGGTTTCCCAGTGCTGATCCAGCAAAATGAAACAGTCAAAACCCCCCCAAGTAAATACTGACCACATGCAGCCAGAGCCAACATCTGGCCACGTCTGGTGGCTAACCCAGCACCCTGCAAACACAGGCTGCATGTTGGAGAACCGTGGCCAGGGACTGCTGCAGGATCTGGCTGGAGCAGACAGAGCTCCATGAAAAGGAGAACAAAGCAGGCAACAGCAACTCCCACTCGGAGGTTTTCCCTTTAATGGTTTGGTTTTTGTTTTGTACATTCGTAAAACTGTGAACAATAAATACTGTGTGATCCACCCCCAGCTCCCACCTGTCCCCAGCTTTCTGTGGAGGTGAGGGAGATGGTGGGTGACGTGGTGAGGGCTGTGGGCACCAGCTCTAGTCATGGGAGAGGTGCCCAGCTCACAGCATTGGCACCACAGAGCAGGGCAGCATCACAGCTCGGGGCAGCAGGATGGAGTCAGGGGCTGGGGAGGGCGAGGTGACAGTGTGCAGGCAACATCTCAGCTAACATGGGGTGAAAGGCAGCACTGCTTGGAGGTCTGGGCAGGGATCTCCTGCTGAAGGCCAGGGCTGCTGGTTCCAGAGCTCAGCTACCCCCCTGGTGTCCTGGACCTCCAAGGTGCCCAGGTTCAGACAGGGATCTGCTGAAACAATGGGGCTGGGAGGAGATGGGGCTCCCAGGTGGGCAGAGGGACCCACACATCTTGTTGTTCCTCAGAGGAGGTAAAGGCTGTGTGGGCAGGAAAGGATGTCACGGGCAGATGGAACTCCATCTTCCTGGCTGTGCCTATGGGGGCCCTGCTGTGCTCTGGGTGAGGGTCCAGACATGAAGGGTGCACAGAGAAGTGGGGGCAGGGGGGATTAGGGAGCCCTGAGATATGGGAACAGGGAGGTGCTGGCATGGGGACAGTGGGTGCCAGGGCTGGCTGAGAGAGGGAGCTGGGGAGAGGGAGCTGGAGAGAGGGGGTGACAGAGGGGCACAGGGTGACAAAGGGGCACAGGGTGGCAGAAGAGGCTGAAGAGAGACTGGGAGCCTGGTGGGAGTGGGTGATGTGAGCAAGGTGCTTGGTGTGGGGGGGGCTTCTGTGCTGATGGTGCTCTGGCATCCAGAGATGACAGCACTATTCACACCCAGAAAGAAAGGCCCAACATCAGCTCCTCTGGTCTCTGGGATCAAGAGTCCTGCACCCAAGCCCTGGGGTCTGTTCTGGTGGAGTCTCATGACCTTCCCTTGGACCCTGAGGGACCAGGGCCATGCTGGGAAGCAGCAGGACATGGTCCATCAGGAAGATCTGGGGCTGGCTTGAGAGGGCCACAGTGCTGAGCTGATCATTTTTCCTTCCTTTCAGAGAGAAGAGACCAATAATCCCACAGGCCCCTGTGCCTTAAGAAAAGTCTTACAGTGAGAAATAAGCTCCTTTGATGAGGTGGAAGCTTTGTCCAGAGAGCAAAGCAGTGAGAAGAGCCAACTTTTCCTGTTGTCTGGGTCCATCAAAGTACTTGTGAATCCCAGGTCCCATGTGCAGGGTTGCCTTCTTAAGCCACCACAGTGAGAATATCCACTTTGTGCCCAGAGTGTCTAAAGCTCCTTGGATGCACTGTGCAGGTCCCTTATTTGTGGCTTTACTTCTGTCCCCTTAGTCCTGCCCTCCTGCCCCCCCCCCCCCCCCCCCCCCCCATCCCAGTGTTTCTCATTCCAAAACACAAGCCATCAGGTCAAGGTGGTGAAGGCCCTGGGTGCTACCAGGACACCCCACCATGTCCTGAACAGGAAGTGTGGATGGGAAAGAAAGGGTGCCTGGCTTTTCCAGGAGGAGAGCACTGGAGGGAGGGACTCCAAGAATTCCTGGCCCCCAAGCGTGATGACATCCTGAGTCAGAGCCAGAGCCAGAGACAGATGCTGCTCAGCAGGGTGGCAGGGGACAGGGTGGTGTGACTGCCCTGTGGTGGGTCCCAGCCTGCCCAACAGAGGCAGGAACATAGGGAAAAGGTGGCCCTTTGGGAAGGTTGATGCTGATCCCACAGGCATCAGGCACCTGACTGTGTGGGTGGGTCCCCAGTGGTCTGGCTCAGGGGTGGCACTGCTCAGCCTTGTTCCAGCTTGAGGCAGGCCAAGTTTGTCCCTTCAGTTGTTTTTGGGGTCCTTGTCCCTTGAGCCGTGTGGTTCATGGCAGCATCATCTCACCCATTTTGCTGTCCTATGTGCCATCATTTGGGGGATTAGGACTAGTGGGCAGGAGCACCTGGGAGCCGAACTCTGCAGAATCAGGGCCATGGTGAGGTATGTGCATCATGTCTGCTTGGGCAGAGGCCAAGGGGCAGAGGGAGGGAAGGTTCTTTATGTGTAAAGGCGAAAGGGGGAACCAGACCCTGGATGATCAGTGGACAGGAGCAAGTCCCCACAGCCCAGCATTCCCCACACATGGCAAACGCCCCTGGAGGAGAGCTCAGGACCCAAGTGTGGAGCTGGCAAGGTGGCTGCCATGTCACCTTATCACTGTGACTGGGAGGATGTTCTTGTCTCCAGAGTGTGGAAAGCACTTGGCCTCTGGATCAGTCCAGCTGTGCATTCGATTCCCTGCTGTGACCCTCCAGCCTCCGTGGGATGAAGCCACTGTGTCTTTGCTCTGCACAAGGTGACAGCCACGGTCTCTTTGAGCACAGCCTGGAACAAGGCTTGGCCCTCTGTAGTCCCTCCCCTGTCCACAGATTATGGGAGCTGGGTTGAAAATGTCCCTGAGTGTCCCTGATGAGAGGGCTGGATGAGCCTTTTGCTGAGAGCCTGGTGCTTTTAGCAGTTGTCCATTGTTGTGCTAATGATTTCCCTTTGGAAGGGAGCTCCAGGAGCAGGGTGCTGAGGCTGAGGAGTGTGGAGAGCCCAGAAGCACTGTCTGTGACACTGAGGGAGGACAGGGACTGGATTTTTACATCTTGTGGAGTCATCCAGGGGAGCTGGCTGGACCACCAGAACGTGGCTCCAGCCAGGCAGTGGCTGAGCTTTCATCCATGGGGAAGAGGAGGAGTGGAGAGGTGGGACACTGGCGAGGTGAAGCATGAGGTGCTCAGTGAGATCCAGGAGCTTTCGAGCAAGGTGGATTTAGGGGTCTGCATGCAGAGGGCTGTGGACACACACGGTGTCGGTGTCACCGGGAAGGCCACGGGACAGGGAGCGCTGCATGGCCCGGCAGCCCAGGGGCCCGTCCTCAGCAGGGACCGGGAGCTGAGGGCCCTGGGTGGTGCTGGACCTGCCATCGGAGCAGAGCAGGACGCTGGAGTCGGCCTCGCACTTGGTGGTGCGGCTGTAGTAGGGCTCCATGACGTGCCGCAGCTCCAGGGGCACCGAGAGCGGCAGCACCTCGGCCTTGATCACGGTGCCCAGGGGGCCCTCGGACGAGGCCGCCCGGAGGCTCTCGGAGCGGCTCATCTTAATCAGCAGGTCGATGGTTTTGTTCTCGGCCTCGAGGAGGCAACTGGGCAGCCCCTCCCCATCTCCGGCCTCCCCCGTGGCCGGACATTTGCTGAGGGGCCCTTGGTCTTTGCCGTGGAGCTTCTCACTTCCCAGGCTCATGTTGCAGGGCTCCTTCTTGGCCTGCTGGACCTTCTCCAGACCTTCCGAGGATCTCTTCACTGACAGGTCCAGCGGCCCCTCGTGGGGTTTGGTGGCTTTCTCCAGTGCCTGGTGGATGTGGTAGAGCTCCCTTCGTATTTTGACCAGCTGGTCCCTCAGCTCTTTTTGCCCAGGGGTGTCCTCCTTTGCCAGATCAGACAGTTTCTTCTCCACCTCCTGGTACTCCTCCAAGGTTTTGGACAGGTCCCCGATGAGCACGGTTGTTGCCTCAGAGTCTGTCATGGTGGCAGATGTCTCCTGGGGTCTGCTCTGCTTGCAGAGACCGTGGTCCAGGGCAGCACCCACAGAGGGAAAGACTTCGGTGTCATTGCCCCTCTCTGGTTCCTCAGGCTGCCCTGCAAGGACCTCTGTGTGCCAGTGGTCGAGGACCTTAGGGATGTGGCCAGCGTTGGCCCTTGAACCGCTGCAGAAAAGAAGCGGATACAGTCAGTAGGGAAAATAACAGGAAAACCCTTGGGCACAGGTCCAGGGCCAGATACAGTCAGGGTTCCTCCACTGGCTGCTGCCAGTGTGGGACCCTTCCAGGAAGGATTTTGGTCAAAGCGTGAAGAGCCCTGGCTGGACCTGCTCCTGGCATCATTCTCCTAGGAGGAGGATGGGCCCTGGCACACACTGTTTCATGACACCCACCAACCAAGGGAGAGACCAGCCTGGGGAAATGGTGCTGATCCCACCTCATCTGGCCAAACCTGGGTTCTCCCTCTTCTTGGAGCACTGGAGAATGTTGATGGAAATTACCATCCTACAGTTCTGAATGAAGGCTCAGTTGGAGGGGATATCTCCATCCCACCTGAGAGCAGGGAAAGGGCAGGTGGAGACAAAAACACAGAGAGCTTCTCCAGAGAAAGTTCCTCCAGGTATCAAAGGGGTGGGTTTACTGTGACATTTTTCTTGGAGCCACAGTTGGTCTTGCACAACCAAGGGAGGAACCAAAAATCTGTTTAAAGGAGCTGTGCACATTTCTTGCCCCAGGTAATAGGAAATGTTTGGGAATGTGACCCTCCTTCTGGGCTTTGAAACCAGAAGGCGAATCAAAGGAATGCAAATGGGCGTGTTTAAAAATAGGCAACGATTGTTCCAGCAAACCTGGGATATCTGGGGACACAAGAGGAGCTTTCCTGGAGCCTGAGGAGCACAGTTCTACACCACACAGACACACATGACCTCTAGCTCTATATAGAATAGGGGAAAGCAAGGGACAGCACGTGTGACATAGCCCAGGTGCTTGGACACACCTGGAGGCCAGAGAGTCCTGCTCTGAGTGGGTACTGGTGTGGACCACCAGCCTAGGGGATGCTCAGCCCTCTGGAGCTCATCTCACAGATTAGTGGGGGGATCAGTAATACAACAGGGTACGAAGCTGATGTTTAAGGTCAACCAGATGTCAGGAAGAAGCTGAGAGATCACAGGCAACTTACCTGCCCTGGTAGCTGAGTTTTTCAGGCATCATCCTCTCAGATCCTATCAAATCCAGCCTGTTGGCTGGGAACTTCCTCTTCAGTGGGTTTCCTGGAGGGCTGCTGGTCTCCAGACAGGTCACCACTCCCAGCTCTGTCTTCTGGATGCCGCTGTGGGGGAAAGCACCATCCTTCACCCCCACCATGGTTTGGTAGATGTCAGTGGCTGGCTTTTTACGCAGGTTGGTGAGGCCCAAAGCTGGGCTGCCCTCCTTCTCCTGGGACAGCCATTTCTCTTCTTCTTCCTGCTCCAGCATGGCAGGGTGGCTGAGCTCAGAGCCTGGCTCCTCCTGGACACCTTTGGACCAAGGAAAACCTGTCTTCAGGATGGGTACCTTCAGCAGCCCGGGTTTGGTTGGCTCATTGGGAGGTTTGGCCTGGGGTGGTGTGGGCATGACTGAGCCCACCAGCTGCTGGGTGTCTGGCTTGCTGGAGGACATCTTGCTGTCAGTGGAACCGAAGCTGTGCTCGAAGAGCAAGGGGTAGTAGAAGCGGGGAAGGAAGGCTGAGCGCTCGGGGGTCTGCAGAGGTTGGAAGTGGGAGGCATGTGGGTGCATCAGCTGGGCTGTGGAAGCCAGGAAGGGCAGCTGAGCCAAGTGTGGGTGTGTTGTCGTGCTGTTGGCCATGGTGGGGCTCAGGTAGGAGAAGAGACTGGGGTTTAATGGGTAGTTGATACCCAGCAGTGAGAGGTTCAGGCCCTGAGGTTCGTGGTAGTCACTGTAGGCTGGAGGTGGATAGCACGGGATGATGTTGCTGTCAGTACAAGGTGGGGAGACCTCAGGTGTATTCCTCCTTTGCCCATTTGCCACCAGCTTCCACTGCTCCATGAGGATCCCACCACTGGCCAGGCATTTCTTTGGCACTTTGCAATGCTTTGGCTTAGCATCTAGGTCAGGGGAGGCCATTTCCCTGCTCTTCATGACATGGTTCTTGAGGGAGAAGACATCCGTGATGATGAAGTCGGGCTCCACCTCCTTGCAAGGCTTGCTGTCCCTCTTGTTCTTGAAGCCGAAGACCAAAGCATTCACTTCTGGTTCAGCTGGGTCACCTTGGCAACCTGCCTCTTCGCTTTTCTCTTTCTTCCCCCCTGCATCCATCTCCCGCAGCAGGCCTGCAACGTCCTCCTCCTCCTCCTGGAACTGGCCACCCTCTTCACCAGCTCCTTCAGCAGGCAGGATCTCCACTCCTGACTTGTCCTCATGGCCATCCCTGCCTGGGGTCTGCTTGGTCCGGCCCGACCCCACCGAGGTGGCCGAGGAGTCACAGGTGTCCTGCTCATCCCTCCGCCCACGCAGCCGGGAGGGCTCCGTGTGCAGGAGCCGCAGCTCCGGGTGCAGCAGGTTCCCCTTCTTGTAGGGCCAGTCGGACTCAATGAGGAGGGACAGGGAGTTCTTGCACAGGCTGTACTTCATGTGGTTGTAGAGGTGGGACTTCTCCATGCAGGTGAAGGGGCACTGGAAGCATTTGTAGTTGTAGGGTTTGCCCCATGGCCTTGGGATGTAGTGAGGCTTCTTCGGCTTCCTCTCCTTGTGCTTGTAGACCGAGGTCAGCTTGCAGCCCACGTCGTCCTTGGACATGGCGGTGGGTGCCTGGAGATGGCTCCTTGTGGGAACAGAGGGGCAGGGTGTGTGAATCTTCCCACACCTCTCCGGGAAGCGCTGTGTGCCCTGGAAGAAGGACAGCATGGAGGTGGTGAGCTGTGCCTGCAGCTCCCCAGGGTGATGGCTCTGCTCCATGGGCACCTCCTGGACCCAGAGACTGGAGCTACTGGGACCTCAATCTGGAGCTCCCATGTTTGGAATTGAAACCCAGCTCAGTGATGGAATTTTTGCCCAAACCCTACAGGTGTTCCTGTACATGCTGATTCCATTATTGACCCTCTTCTCTCAAGCCACCCCAGAGGAAAAGGAAAACAAACACTATTAAAGGCATTGAAGCTAAACCACCTTGAGCTGACATTGAGGCACCCAGCTGCAGCCTCCCTGGGGCAGCCCCAGCCCAGCCCAGGGACCATTTACCTGCTGAAGGCAGGGAATGAAAGAGAAAAGAGTGGAAACCTAAACACTGTGCTGCTGGCTGGGCACAGACCTGTGTAGCTTTGGCTTTGCCCTCTCCCAGGCTACTGCAATGCCGGAGCTGATGGAGAAGTTCCAAAGCTGTGGCACCAAAGGTGGTGCAGAACTGGGCTAAATGCAGAGACTTGTGAGCCTGCACATGAACGTGTGATCCGGGCTCAAAGAGAGCAGTTGGATGGACAGACTAGGTGGGAGAGACTGTGGACTGACTGCCTGGAACTGGATGTCGGGGCTGGAAAAGGAGACCTGCCTCCCTGGCTGCGTGGGACTGACCCTGTCCTGTGCCACAACAGGGGTAATCCAGCCTGACAAACCAATCCAGGCTAAACCGCACCTCCCCACTTCCCAGTGTCTTCCCCAAGATCGAGATGTCCAGGCAACATCCCCAGCAGCCCCCTGACACTGTGCTGTCCACTCTGTGCTTCCCACCACAACCTCCCTGGAGACAGCAGGGTCACACCTGTCCCACAGCCCATCCTTCCAAGGTCGCTCCACCAGCTCTGGGAGTGGGCCAGGGGCACAGCCTTCTGACTCCTCATCCCCCAGAGGAGCCAGACCAGCACAGGCTGCATGGCCACGAAATTTGGCTCCTCCACAGATGGCAAAGCAGTTACGGGGCACCCGACTCTGATGCACGTGTCTGTGTCACCCCTCCAGACACAGATTTGCCCTGGAGGGACTTGCCATCTTCTCAGAAAAAAAAAACAAACATTTCTCCAGGTGGGGACAGAGTTTGAGGGCTCATTCTGTGTATCTAGGGCTCATTTCTCAAGAGTCAAATCCTTTCCCCACGCAGCAGGTCCCTGGGCAGGGCTCTGCCTCAGGAGACACTGCAGTCAGGCTGGTGTGGGGATGCAGAAGCCAGGAAGGAGGAGGCCAAAAGCAGCTCCAGATTGCCACCAATGTGGCATCTGGAGTCATTCAGGGAAACAATCTGCTCCCTGGCTTTTGGGAAGAAGGAGACAAGATTTGGAGGATGGGAAGGGAAAGAGCATGTGTGTCTGCAGCTTTAGGCAGCTGGGACAAGGAATTTCCTCGAGGCAGGTCCAGGTAGTGGCTCAAGGACTTGACAGTCCCTGAAACAAGAATACTGGTGATCCTGGGGACAGTCCCACCAGCCCCATGCCCAGGTGATGGCTGTGCCAGGCTGAAGGTGCTCCATGCTCTGTTATCCAATCTCCTCACCACAGACACCAAAGGGCATCACCTTCCCCCAGGAGCATGGTGAGAGTGCTTGCATGATGGAAGAGAGTCCTATGTAGGACCCTTTCAAATTTCTTTTTGAGGGTCATCATAAACAGCAGGAAATATTTCCCACCTACGATGGCGACAGGGAACGAGCCATGCTGTGGCTTTCCCCAGGCCAGGCTGAGCTGCAGGCAGGGTTGGGGACAGTCCTCTGCACACCCACATGCAGGCTGAGCTGGAAGCTGACCCTGCTGTTAAGATCTGGTCATGCAGAAAACAGGTAAAAACGTCCCCTTGTAACGAACCTGCAGGAGCCAAGGCTGATTTCTCCCATCGCAGTGGGATGCGCAGGCAGAGCTTGGGGCCTCCTGCCTGCAGGTTGAGGGCATTGAGGGACAGCCTGCAGGGACATACTTGTCCTTCAGCCCTCAGACACGGTGTGTGTGCGTCACGCCCGCGAGCCGGGAGAGCTCAGCACACGCTCAAGGGAGCAGAAGGGATGCAGCAGCAGCTGGGTGACATGAGGTCCCTCCCAGCATCGCTCCCTGGCTCCAGCCACCGAGCCTGGGGTGCCCCGAGCATCCTGGACCTTGTTGTCCCTGGTTCCCTGCCCCATGTCACCCTGCTGGATGGCAAGGAACCAAGTGCAGGGAGCCGGCGCCTCGGCCCTGCTGCGATTCACGTCCCCCGTTTGCAGGTCAGTTGAACAAACATTTGCTGTTTATATGCCAGAGGCAGATTAAATCTTTGCTGGAAGACTGGCACCGGTTGTTCCATTCCTGCACACCTGATCCTCCTCCTCCAAGGCTGCTGTAAAAGCCGTTGGTTCCCCTCCTGTGCCCGGTGGTGCGGGGCACGGCAGGGAGATGTCCCGTGTAGGGACAGGCAGCTTGGCTGCTTCCACCTCCTTAATGATGCAGAGAGGAACAGCAAGGGAGGAGAAGGGGAAAGAGCAAAGAAAAAGAATGAGAGAGTGGGAAGGTGCCCTGCGTGTGAGCTGGGCAGGCCCCGGAGGAGCAGAGGCATCCCCAGAGCCGGATCAGGCCCTGCGGAGCCGGGGGACAGGCGTTGTGGCTCCTGGTTGCTGAGCAGTTCCCGCACCAGCAGATCTTCGTGGTCTGCTGAGTCTCTCTCTGCCACAACACATTATTTCCAGTGGGCTGCCAGGCGCGGCGGGGGGGCCGTGCCCGGGGGCAGCGCGGCAGGGACCGCGCACCTGTGCCTGGGAATTGCGGCATCCCCGCTCCCCGCCCCGGGACCGCCCAGGGCAGGGGAGCGCGCCGGGCGGAGGGAGCCGAGTGGCAAGGGGAGAAGAAAGAGAGGGAGAGACAAAGGGAAAGAAGAAGGGAGAGATGCCCAGGAAAGAGATCTGCAGTCCCCGGTGCTCCAGTGCTTAAATATCCCAGCCTGGTCTCCAGCCACAGGGATGAGGGAAGGGCATACAAACCATTGGGGTAGATGAACTGTATCACCTCAGCTGGCCATCATGTCCCTACTAACAGTCAAAGTAGGTTCCTGAGATGTAGGAGAAGTATCTATAGTACCACTCCAATTCTCCTAATCCCTCGGCCATCCCAGTAGACTGGGTGCCACTGGATCCATCACACGGCAGTGGCCCTCCCCGGTCTGAATCTCCAGGAGCTTCTCTTGAAGCTGTGGAAGTGTTCAGCCCCCAAAGCATCCTGCAGCAGGGAGTTCTTGGCACTCTGCCCAGAGCTTCATCCTCCAGCTTTCTGAGCCTGTTCTCCCTACAAGTTTCATTCAATAGCCCCCAATTTTTTGACCCATGGAAGCAGCAACCACGGTCCCTGTCCACCCTCCAGACACCTCTGCTTCACCACCTCCTTTCCAGGATGAAGCTGTACATGGGGCCAAACCCTTCCAGACCTCATCCCTTCCCTGAGCCTCCTCCTAGGCTGTGACAGCCACATGCAGGAAGTGGCTCAATCCAGTGGGTCCTGTACCAACACAAACAGTTCCTGCCATCCTCTCCATCCGTAGGTGGGCATGTCCTGATCTGCTTTTACAGACTCCCAAGAGCTGTTCTGGCTGGAACAGAGACCCCATCTCTCAAATTGATGTCCTCCCTTTGCCACTGACCTGTGAGGCTGACTTGGGAGGCTGCCAAGGAGCTACAACGCTCCCAAGGAAATTGGTTGCCCTCAGCCTTTCCCAGATGGCTGTAGGACATGGCATGGAGGAAGGGGCTCAAGAAAGGCACTGAAGTTCTTCTCCACTCAGTGTTGTGATGAACCACCTGCCTCCACCTCGTCCTGCAGCTGAGGGCTCCTGTGGTCTCTCATGAGCTGGTCCTACCCTGGATGGGAATTCATTGGTGGTGCCCTGCACTCCAAGCACAAAACAAAAGGACAACTCTTCCCTGCTCCTACATCCATCAGCTGCTTCTTTCTGGGCTGTCTCGGTCCCTGATGCTCTGGAGGCTCAGCCTCGCTCCAGTCTGTGATCCCAGCACTGCTGTTTGTCCACAGCAATCGGCATCCCAGGGACATGTTGCCCTGGTGACTGTGCCAGGACAGGACAGCGGGGAACAGAAGGATGGTACTTTAATGGGATCTCACACCAACCCTACAAACCATACCGTTGCTGCCATCACCCGGATTCTGGCGCCTCCCGCGGGGTTTGATCCCGTTTTTCCAGCGCTGCGGCTGCAGCAGCCGGGCAGAGCGGGGCGGGAGGCGACAGGGAGCCGCTGATCAATGCAAACCACTTTCCCTCCACTACGCGCTGTTGCCGCAGGGGCTGCTCGGCTATTAGCGGCTATCGGGTCCCTTTTTATTTCCATAGCCTGGGGTTGTGTGATTTGAGCTTTTAAGCGTTTATCGGAGGCTGGGATGGAGGCAATTGGCCATGGCAAAGCAGGAGGCGCTCGGCAAGAGGGAAGCCCGGCTAGTGGGGCTGAGAGCTCTGCACCTCCCCAGCCTCTGTGGCAGTGACTGTGGCAGGCCATCCTGCCATGTCTCTCTGGGGTCCCTACTTGAGCAACTTTGAAACTATTCCCACCTCGAGGTGTACCTTCCTCTGACTTGATGCCAGTTGTTGCACCAAAATCTCTCCTCTTCCCAAATCCACAAAATAGCTTCAGAAAGGCCTGGGGTTTCCCATCTGCTCCAATCTTTCTATGTCTGCCCACCCACCACGTCCTTGCATGCGAGGCCAGAGGCTCTGACCCACATCCCCAAGCTCAGCATAGCTCTGCTGCTCAGAGGGTTCCTCATCACCTGTCTTCATGTGTGGGGTCACCAAAGCGTGTGCTTCACATCCCAGGGGCAAGCCAAAGTCAGAGTCGTGGTCTACAAATCTGAAAATATTTGGGTTCCCAGCCTTTAGGTTCCCAGCCTATGGGTTGATCTGGAGTTTCTGGTTGGGAAAGCTCAGTTCTCAGGGGGCTTTTGGTCAGGGCCACCTGCAGAGCTAAAGCCCACCCCAGACATGAGGTAGCTCCATCTGTGTGAGCATTGCTGCCTTTGGAAGTGCAGGCTGTCTGGCGTCTCCTGCTGAGCCTTGGGGTGTCCTTGAGTCAGATGGTGAACTTACTCCCTGCCATGTGCCAGAGCCACAGCACCTTCACAAGTACAACTCTTCCCTAATATTGAGTAAAAATCTTCTCCCTTTTGTGCACTTGTTCAGGAAGTGTTATTTTGTCTCTGACCTGTCCCAAGATGCTCTTCCTCTAGCCTCTATCCCCAAAAAGCATCTATCTGTCCCTAAAACTCACTGAGCCTGAAGGCTCCCTGGGGCAACGCCGGCATCGCGTGAAAAGCGTTCAACCAAGTGGCAATGGGCTGGAGTCACCACCCCTGCCTGTGACACTCACAGCACAACTCACAGGCTCCCTGAGAGATGAGATCAGGCCGTCACAGCCTCCAGGCTACTCTCCAGAGACACAAGGGTCCTCCACCACAAGCGGCCTTCCTCCCACAGCCTTTCCTGCCGCGAGCCCTTCGGGGAAGAGGCAGGTCCTGGCTCACCAGGATGTAAGACTGTCTCTCCACATTATATCAACCACCCCCACAAGCTTGTACCCAGACCCCATGATGGGAGCTTCCTACATCTTCTTCCACCTCCACTCTACCTGGTAATGGAGCCCCAGGAGACCACAGGCTCCCAGCCGTGGTGTCAGTGACTCGATGGCAAACTGACCTCCGAATCTGTGAAGACAACATCAATCTCCAAATGCAAATGGGCAGCTGGAGAGAGGAGAAGGTAGTTGTGCGAAACTCAGGAGGGTCAACAGTGTGGCTGACGCCCAGAGGTATGAAGGGGAGGTGGTGTCCAGGCTGGCTTGCTTACCAGGGGAAAGGATGGACAGCTGGAGAGAACTGGGGGGGCTTAAGAGGTCTGTGAAGGTGGAATAGGAATGTATGGTCCAACTATCCTTTGTGCTAAAGTCTGGGTCATCCCTGTGATGTGCAGGGCTACTGAAGGTCCAAAGCATTGCCTTTCCTGTCTCCAGAAAAAGTTTCCATAAATTCTTCCAGTTTCTATGACCTCTGAAGTTCTTTTCCCTACTTAGTGGTTTCTCTTCTTGCTGGTGTGACAGCCCAGGATGGATCCCACTGCCTGTGACTACCTGTCCTTGGAGACTCCCTCTCAGCTCTCCACGTAGAAGACTTTGGGTATGGCGGCACATCTGTGAGTGTGGACACAGACATTAGATCATCTCTCTGCCCCATTGGGAGCACAGATCCCCAGGCTGGGTATGGCCACCTCCTCTGCCACCTCCTCTGCAAAATGATGAGCTTTGTCACACAACAAGGTGCTTTTTGTCACCCCCTGCCCCATCAGCCCCATGATCTTCCCAAACCTCTTCAGCACCAGTACTTAGAAACCCTCTCCTCATTTTTGTTTCCATTTGTCCTCGAACAGTTCACACTCAAACCCTCTTGGGATGGGAATGATAAGAAAGGGAGGAGATCTCTGCTTTGCTTTTGCTGCCCTAGCAGAGCCCAGATCTTTTCACGTCTCCTAAGACACACCAAAGGTCAACAAAAGTTCCCATCTTGATACAACCTTTCTCACATCCTGAGCTCTCTCTCACAATGTACCTGTCGTGCTTGTACTTGCTACCCAGGTGTCCTTCACCATCAAATCAGTCTCCGTCTTGCAATCAGAAAATGCACCTTCTTTCAGTTCAAATCCACGTGGTTTCCTCTGGGGACAGGAGCAGAGAGTCTTCCCTCCCTGCCTTGCAGCCCAGCCCTCTCCTGCTCCTGTACGTGTCCATGGTTGTGTCCTCAGTTATCCCTTGCTACAGGAGAGGAGCTGCACACAAGGACATCACAAGCATTTCCCTCACCCTCCCCTGTCTCCATGTTCACATTCAATGTTTCCTACTATCTTCAGGGCCTTTCCCTTCTGTCCAGTTCTTGGCAACATTCTGTCTCTGCTCATGTCATGGATGTGGCTCCTCTCCTGCAAAGCTGCGTTTTAGCCTGTTGGCCCAGGACATGCCCTGCTGCAGGGGGTTACTCCATCCCAGGTGCAGGACTTTGCCATTTCCTTCACTGAGCTCTGGCAGGTCCCTGTCAGCCCCTTTCTCCAGTTGGAAGCTTCACCTTCCCTGGCTCAGCACAGCCCATTGAGCCTTGGCAGTCCAGCCAGATTTTGACCCACCTCGTCTTTGCATTTCCAGTTTGGCCATGATGATACTGCAGGAGGCCTTGTCCAGGGCCCTGCTGAGGTCACTTACACAGCATCCCTCTGTCCCCCCCTGCCCAGGCAGTGAGTTATCTCTGTACAGCAGTCAGGCTACTCTGACACCAGTAAATTCACCCCGACACCTTCTCACCATTGCTGAAGATGGAAAGGACTTTGAGGAGGACTCACAGTTGTCCCAGAGACATGTCTGGCCCACTCTGGGTGCTCCCTAATGTGTCTGAGCCACATGTGCCGTGGTACACCTCAAGCCAGGAGCTGTTGTGTCCCTGCAGGAACCTCTGCACATCTCAGCAGAGCCTGGGCTGGAGCAGCAGTGCCCAGGGATTGCTTGATTGTCCCACAGCTGGCCCTCTTGGGACTTTCTGAGCTTGTCAGTGTCTCCAAGGGCTTCCCAAGCAAAGCATCACTGGTTGCAGCCGCCCAGCCCTCATTTGGCATTGCCCATTTCAGCCAAAGACCCTTCCTTGGTGCATCCTTGGGACATGGGCCCCCTTGCAGACACACTCATTTCTTCCCTGTGTCCTTTTGGACCCTCCTGCCAGCTCAGGTGGGCAGGGGAGGGCAGGAAAGGGGATCACAGGGAACAGACCTTGGTGCACACACAGTACATCCCTTCTTTTTCTTGGTCAGGATCCTGGCTCTCAAGGCAATCCCCATGGCCCCCCCCCCCCCTCTCCTGCTAGAGGAGAGGTATCTTCTTAGCCAAAACATGGCTAAGATGGAGCTGTGATTTCAACCACCCCCAGAGAAAAAGGGGGGCTGTGGCAATCCTGTGCCCCCACCCAGGAGGACATGAGCTTATCCCTACTCCTGCCTGCCAGCTCCCAGCTCTGAATCCAGCAAGCAATTTTAGGATGGAGCCACAAGGGAGACATTTAAATCACGACAAGGTGTAACCAGCCACCAAAGAACTGCCACCTGCAAAGGACTAAGTATATTTAAAGTAAAAGCTACTAAAAAAAACCAGAGGGGCTTGATGTGCCAATTTGGCACAAGTTTGGTGACCACATCCATGAAATCCAGCCCATTGTAAAACCCATTTCAAAATGGTTCCAGTTAGGAATGTTCCCTGCTTCTCCCTCCCCATCCTTAGGTGACCACAAGTAACTCGACACACTAAATAAAAAACTAAAGGGGAAATGGTTCAACGCTGGTTGGGAGAGCTTGGGAACATCAGGGAAATTGCAGAGCAGAAGAGCTGATTGGGAAGGACTCCAGGGCAGGTGGAGGAGCAGAGCCAGGCAGAAGCCCTCTCACAGGGATGGGATACTCTGGCTTGTGGCCAGCAGGCAGGGACACCCACAAACCCTTCAGGAGAGAAACTCGGATTGTTCCTGGGGGATGCCACAATCCCAGCAGAGAGGAGGGAATCAGGAGGGACACAGCCCTGGGAGGAGGCTGCTCTGTGGGGACCCTGAGCACACCAGCCAGCACATCGCGTTTCTTTGCAGCCGCTTTGCAGGCAGATTTCTCTCCAAAACACATATTTAGTCTCCAAATGCATATTTATTCTTGGGCAGGAGCGTTTGTGACGCTGTGGGCAGCAGACACCTCTCTGCCTGTCCCTCAGGAATGGTTTTCGGTTGGGTTTTTGGCGCGGTGGTCTCCTCCCTGTGCTTCCAGCTCCTTCGCTCCCCCAGGAAGGGCAGTGCCTGGGCTGCAGCACGGAACGGGAGCCGAGGGATGTCGCTGACTCCGGAGGCGGAGACGCCGAGCGGGCAGGTAGCACTTGGCCACCAAATCGCCCAGCAAGGTCTGCACTGGCCAAGGGATGACCAGGAGGAGTAACAACGGCCCGAGGCAAAGCCACTGGGACGAGGCAGGGATGTTATTAGCTGGAGCATGAAGCGGGAATGCAGCTCGTTAACCTGTGCTGTGCCGCAGGACCGTGTGGAGCGGCCGCGTCCCTGCAATTCCCGGGTGTCGGCAGCGCCGGAGGAGCCGGGAGGAGATGCTGTGACAGTCCCCGAGATGCCTGTGCAGGAAGGGGGGGATTTCTGCCTCCCCCCTTCAAACGGAGGGCCCCCTCCCACTGCCTCTAGAATGGGCAGGACTCTCAAATTCCTTGGAGGCTCCAGGAAAGGGTGAGAAGACCAATGCGGGGTGATACATTCACAACCTCCCATCGCGAATTTTCACAGAGGGGAACCCAAATCCTCCCCTTGGAGGAAGGATGAGAGCAGGGCAGCTCCATGAAACCACGCAGGGAACACCCAGAGGGTGCCCAAAACCTGTCCCCATCCCAGTCCCAAGGTTTGCCACCACCTGGATACACAGCTGGGCCTTACTGACCTGATTTCCTTGTCTCTTTTTGTAAGAAGCCTCTGACTGCTGTGAACTGTTCCTTGTTATGTGACCTTTTGATTTAATTACCAAAATTTTACAAACAGGCATCCTTTGGCATGAGGAAGTATATTCCTAGTTGACACTATTAGGCATTTCAATAACACACCTCCTCTGAAAATTCAATGGCTCAGTTTAGTTTTCACTTCCATTAAGAAGGATTTGGAGGAAGAAAAAATTATGGATAATACGGATAATACTGTGCTACTGTTAAATACAATTACAAACACTCATCATATCTCCGAACCTGCAGAAAACCATTGTTATTGATTATTACACAAACAAGAAGAGGTAAATATGTTTAAATTAACCTGCCCTCCATGTCCTCTCAGGCTGGTTCCCTTTTCCCGATGTATCATTTCATTTTTCAGTGGAAAGAACAGTCAGACCTCTGCCACCCATCACACGGCCGTGGGGAAAGCATCCAAAATCCTCCACAAACTTTCTATTGTCAGGGACTCACGAAGGCAGTCGGACATGTCATTAGGAGAGCAATCCAAGCAGAAAGGCCCCATATGACCTCCCCGGTGCCGAGTGCCTTTAATAAGCAGGAGTTACACGGCTTGCAAAGAAACAGGAGAGCGGGATCAAAGAGCATCCCTCGGGAACAGCCGCCTCCCTGCACCCAGCGGGTTCGCGCATCCCCTGTCCGGGGACCAGCTCCCGCTCCTGGTCGAGCTCGGTGTGGCACTGGGCTTCCCTGGCACTACCAGATGCCTGGGAATTTATTTGGGAGAGTGCAAAACTGACAAGAGAAGGCAGTTTGTAACAGGGGGAATGTTTTCCCCTCCAGGTCCTTGGTGGGTTTTGTTTCCTGCCTAGACCCGCAGTGGGACCCCTGTGCTGCCTCCATCACCTTCTGCCCTCCGCCCACCCCATCCCTCCCCAAAACAGATTAAAATGTCAGGACTTACAGCTCGGTCCCTTTTCCGTCCCGTCTGGGTCCCTGCTCAGGGCCGGGAGGCTGCGGGGAGGCTGTGGGAGCGGGGTGAGGGCTGTCCCCACGCCCGGGACCCAGCGTCCCCCAACCCCGCCGAGGCAGGGGCCAGGTGATGTCCGAAGCCGCTCCTGAGCATTTACAGGGTTGTTTGCAGGAAACATCAAACTAAGCAACAGAAGCGCCAACCCAAGAGTCATCCCCCCCCTCGCCGTCCCTCCCCACCCTCTTGCTTGGTCTCATTTGTACCGATTTGCCCCGCAGGCTTCGCGCTGATTTGCCATGTCCCTGGCAGGGCTTCGACCGGGGAGGGGGAGCGGGAGCCAGACGGGGAAAGGATCGGGGGGAGCAGCCATGGGGAGGGTGGTGAGGACCAACAGGAGCCTGGCTTGCCAAAAGCAGTTCAGACCTAGAAAAAGCTTTAATGTGCACAGACGGAGCAGGCTGGGAGCAAAACCAGCTGGGCTGGAAGCGAACGTGCTCGGCAAGAGGCTGGTTTGGGGCTGGGTGCGTGCGTGGCTCCGGGCCGGCTCCCTGCTCCAGCCCTCTGTCCCTGGGGGGGAGGCAGAGGAGGGAGGGGAAGACTAGACGTGAAAATTCTCCTTCCAACATCAACTTTTCCTGTCGACGAGTGATGGGCAGGATGCCAGCCTGGTTTTCTCCGGCATTAATGATTTACCTGCTCCAGCCACCACCCTTGCCCTGACAGCTTCTGTGCCACATCTCCAGCTCAAGATCCCCCTTTGTGTCGCAGGACGGGTCCCCTCGAGCTGGGACCGTCCCACCATCATCCCCACTCCGTGCCCATCCTGGAGGTGATGCCATCTTCCTGATGCAGTGTCCACCCTGGAGCTCGTGCTCTGGAATCCCTGTGTGGGGCTGAGCACCATCGCGGTGAAGAGAGGCCCCCCCTTGTCCCCTTGCAGGTCCTTTTCTCCTAGAAGCGAGCCTCACAACACCCAGCTGGGGTGCCTGGCACCCCCTCCCCCCCGGGTGTTGGCTCTGGCTGGAAGGACCGGGGGAGCTGTATCCTGAGAATATCCTCTCAGGATGCTGGACCAGCCCAGATATCTGCATCGTACTAACCCTGCACGGCATTGTTTAATGCAATTCCTTAAAACGGGACCCTCCCAAAACCGCCTGATGTTCTGGCTCAGCTCATCTCTTCGGGGCCAAGTGAGGGGACCTCGTGTCCCTCCCGTCCATGGTTTATTATTTTACGGGGCTCTGGTGCCAGTGCTGAAGAGCCGGATCCAGCACCGGGCACGGCAGTGCGGGGACCCTCTTGGTTGTGCACCCCCTGCGCCACGGGGGGGCCGTGGCTCTGCTGCTGTCCCCGAGCCGCGGCAGGGGTGCGGCGCTGCCCGGGCACTCCGCAGGCAGCCGGGCCCAATCTGCCGTGGCACAGGGCCACCTGTGCTGGCTGCCCACGCCATCTGCGAGGGGGGGCCGGGGGAGCCGGCTGCCAGCGCCCCCCACCCGGGTCAACGAGCAGGGGGACAACTGGGGAGGGGGGAGCACGGCTGCCTCGCTCCATCCGAGTGGATGCCACCGCATCCCAGAGGGAGGAAGAGGAGGGGATGGGGGCAGCCTCCACGCAGATTTCTCCTTGGGTCTGCTGCCATGGGGCTTGGGGGCATTTTTCTGAGCCCGATAGGGACAGTCTGCACCCTGGTACCCCCGGATGGCTGCCGCATCCCACTGCAGCACCCTGCTGCCTCTCAGTGTCCCCGGGTGCACGGGGGCACAGGGGGACCCCGGCCGAGGTGGGTCTTTAGGGGTGAATTGGATACGAACTCTCCTGTGCTGTGCACGGTGGGTCCCATCCCGTCCTGCCCTGTCCCAAGGGAAGCAGCCCAAATCGCCCGCGGGAGCCTGTTAGCAGAGAGGTGGCTCTCTCTGCCCTCCTGCCCGTGCTGGTGGCAACTGCCATCCTCCCCTCCCTCCCTGCTCAGCTCCGGGAGCACCCTGAGAGCTCCCGGCCGCGGCTGGAGCCTCCCGCGTGTGTGGAGACGCACACCCGCCGGATCCAGGCACCGGCAGGTTCATTCCAGGAGCCCCCACGGGCGCCGCGGCCCTTCCTGTCCTGCTCGCAGGGGACGTCGTCCTTTGATGAGCCGATAACGGAGCCTGCCCTGCGCCTTCCTACAGGTAGCCGGAAAGTTTTATTCGTCACCGGCTGCTGGAAAGGTCACGGCGTCCTCCTCCCCCTTCTATTTCTGGTCCGTGCCCTTTCGCCGGCGGAGCGGGGGAGCGCTCCCGTCCCTGGACCCCGGACACGCCGTCTCGGTGCGGCTCCGGTGCCTCGGCCCGGGGGGGTGGGAGGGCTGCGGGGGGATGCTCTGTGCCTGCCCGTACTCTGCCAACGCCGCCCGGGCTCTTCACGGACCAGAGAAGCTGCTGCGGGGCCGTGGGAGCCATCAGCTTCCCAGGGAAATAGGGGGAATTTGGGGACGCAGTGGAAATCTTGCTGCAAAACCCGCAGGAGATGGGTCTGGCCCCGATTGTGACGGGCACAGGCGTGCTCCCAAGGTAACGGGGCTGAAGCAGTGCCCAGAGTGGGGTGCCAGGCATGCAGTGGGAAGCGTGGGTCTGAAGGGATCCCGGGAAGCGCTGAGCCCTCACCTGGGATCGGTCCCTCAGCACACACATCCCCGCAGGCAGCTGCCCGGTGCTCTCGGCATCCCTGCACAGGCAGGGCTGGAACCGGTGATGGGAGGGAGAGTCACAGGAGCCCTGGCACAACAGGGGCTGTGGGATGCTGCTCCGTCTTACTGGTGCCACCCAAAAATAAGGAGCAAAAAGGGAGCACCCCTCACAGACAACAGGAGAGAGAAAAAAAAATTCACCCTGAAAACTGCCCTTTGCCCAAACCCTGCAGATTTTTTGCTCATTCTGGGAAATACCCAAACCTTCATCTGAGCTCTCTGTGGGGGGCCAGGCAGGACCTGGCCAGGGATCCACCAGCCTTACCAGCCACTGTGGCCTGGGATCACCCTGGACCCAGCTTCACATGCATGGGTTGACTTGCAGCCATATGAGGAGCCCTGGAGACCCTTTGAACCCGGGGGGGGACCCCCATTGCACATCATCCCAGCATATCCTGGGAGGGCTGTGAGCCCAGGAAGAGCTGCAGAGGAGCCCAGCTCCCCTTTCCAGCCTCCCCAGTTTGCCCAGACAGTGTTGCACCATTAGACCCCTCGCTGTACAGAGCCTTTTCCTACTCTGGGCCAAATGAAGAGGGTTAAGAAAAGCCCCGGGGAGCTTTTTCATCCCTCTTTGTTCATGGAGCAAAGATATTCCCAGCCTGAATCTATAGATTGGCCCTTAAACTACAAAAATCTCTGAGGACCAGAGAAACAAAAGTAGGTTTTGGTTGCGGTTTGTTGTGTTTTGCGGTTTTTTCAGTTTCTTTTCCTGCGCAGACAGCCTTTGCCCAGGAGGGGTTCGCATGAAAAATGCATGTGGGGACTGGGGGAGCGGGGGGAGCGGGAGGAAGGAGCTATCGATCAAGTATCTCTGAAAGCCACACAGCTGTGCCAGCCCCGCTGCCTCTGCCAGCCCTGCCCCGCGCTCCCGGTGCCAGGCTCGGTGCCTGCCCCAGATTTGGGGTGGGGTGGCTGATGTTGTGCCCAGGAAATCATCCTGGATGCTGGAGAGGAACCTGTGCCACAGAGTGATGGGATGCCTCTGCAATCCCTGCCCCGTCCGTGGCTCGCTCCATCCAGGCTTGCACTTGCTCCTTACAGCACGTCAGAAATGGAGTCGGTCCCTTTTCTCCCCAGATCTGGAGGATGCTCCTCCCAAGCTCTGCAGGACCATAAGGAGGAACTATGGAACACCAACAGCTCTGCCCATCAACCCACCCACCAGCCCCACACCTCTGATAAGAAATTATGATAATTGCAAACAACAACGATCCGAAGCCTGATGCAAACACAGACACAGCTCAAGTACCAGGATGGGTGGCCAGGACCAAGGTGGGCAACCAAACGTTAAAGTGAGTAAGTCAATCCACCCCCCAGACCAAAAAGAGCAAGTTGAAGCATTTCTACATCCCAAAAGACCTGGTGCTGGCAGGAGAGCAGGGACACAGGTCCTGCTCTCAGTTCTGGATCTGTGCTTGGTCTGGTCCCAGCAGGGCTGGTGGTCCCTTACAGGCAGTGTCCTCACTCTGTGTGGGGGCTGTAGGTGTCACCAAGAAACCCTGGAGCAGAATAAGGCACTGCAGGGGTAAAACTCTCTGCAGATGGTGCTCATTGAGGTGGGAACATCAAGGGATGGCGCTGGAGTGGATGCTTCATGCTCTTGATGTCTCCCCCATCAAAACCATCACTGCTGACTGAAATCAGCCCGGGGTCTGGGAGAACAGGAAGCACTGATTTTAGGCTTCAGTTTGGCTGAAATTCAGCTTGCCCTGAAATTTGTCCCAGATTCGAAATTTGGGAAGGATGGGAGAGGAGAAAACACTGACAAGCAAAGCAGGGGAAGACAGGGATAATCTGATCCCATGAGGGAGAAAAAATCTCTGACATCTTTGCTTCTCCCTCTGGCTGGGCACTCATGTACAGCATTGGGGACCTCCTGCCTTACCAGTGGCACTGGGATGGGGGCACCCAGAGGTACCCTCTTGGCCACTCCTTTGCCTGATTTGGCTGAGACTTGCTTGGTTCAAGTGCACAGGGGGAGCAACTCAGTGCCCTGCTCACAAATGGGATTCTGGGGGCTTAGCGCTACACAGGGGGGCCAAAAAAGCTGGAGAGGGCTTGCACTGTCCTCATTTCAGCAGCACAAATCTGAGAGCATTTGCCACCAGGACGAGTTTTCAAAGGTCCATCCACTGTCCCCTTCCTGGAACCGGGGGGTGAGGTGTCCTCTCTACTTCCTGTGGTCCAAGCCAAGGGCGGGGCACTTCCTGAGCCCCTGACAGCTCTTCCTGCTCTGCCTGATCCCGGTGGTGCCATGAGATTTACCGTCCTTTCCCAGGAAAAACTCATGGCAGCAGAGAGAGAGTTTGGCCCAAATCACCGACTGCTTGGCAGGACATCCAGCACAGATCCTCGACTCCCTGGGAACCCCCCAGCACGTCCCTGGCCCTGCGTGTCATGGGGGCATCAATCCCTGGCTCCACACACGATTGCCTTGAGGATGGGCAGCTCCAGCCGTGCCTGGAGCCTCGGTGCCCACAGACGGGGTGCAGGGTGCTTTCGGGGTGACCCCCATCCTGGTTCAGTGTGGAGGGGACGCAGCTGTCCCCCTCCCACCCGTGTCACCCTGCAGAGCTGGCTCTGCTCGCAGAGGTGCCTCTGCCTTCATGCTGCAGGTTCTCTGAGTGCCCTCATCTAAACACAGCCTGGATTCCATCAGTGCCGGGCTCTGCCGCTCTCCTGGGCTGACCCCTCGTACGTGCGCGGGGGCACCGCGGCAAACGCTGCCCCTGCACGGGCAGCACTGGGGAAGGGGAACTGCACAGGGGGGAAACCAGGGCACAGAGCAAGGCAACATCCTCAGCCTGGCCTCACACAGAGCGTTTTTTTCATCTGTGCTTTCACTGGGGGTGTATAAGCCAAAATGCCCCCCAACATTAATTTTAATGATTTTGTACCTCTTTATCCCAATTACAGTCACAGCAGCCCTTTTACCCGGGACAGCCAGGTCTTGCCCAAGAATCTGGGAGTTCATGGAGATTCCCCAGCCCCAAACATGGCCAGGATTCTTCAATCCCACATCTCCCTCAGGCACACAGTCGGTACCCCAAAGCAAACAAACCCCACCCCTCCATAAACTCGCGAGGCCCCGCGGAGCGCGGAGCGGTTGCTAGGATGATTTTCCATTCAGCAGGACACAAAGTATCTCCAGCACAAAGCCTGGTCCCCCTCCGTGGGGCCGGATATGTGGAACAGGGACACCGCAGCATTTGGGCTGTACAGACCCCTCATAATCCCACACACACACACACACAGACCCCTCACACTTTGCGTTTGCCACCCGGTTCCCTCCAGCCCACATCCCCCCTTCGGTCCCGGCTGGGAACAGTTTTCCTTGCAAAGGGAATTCCAACGCGGGAAGGTGAAGGCAGCCAGGAAAGTGCTGGAGGCAGCGAGAGGGATGTGCAAGAGTGCTTTTCAAAGTTGTTTGGTAATTCTTTTTGCTGCTTTATCAAAGGCAAAGGGGCCCCCGGCGCGGCCGGGCGGGATGGGACGGTGATGGGCGGGAGACGCCGGAGAGCAGCCAGGCAGGAGCCGTGATCTTCCCGCAGCCCAGGCAAACCCCGACAGCAGCTAACGAGAGTAAAGGAACGCCGGCTGGCTCAGGATGCTCTCCCACTCAAGGCATCGGTGTTTGCAGGGACAGGGGCTGAGTCTGTGGTCTGCCAGGTTCTATCTCCCACTCTCCCCACCACCGTCCTGAACTCCGCTGGCACCAAAAAGGCTTTAAAAAATCCCCACTAATAACAGCAGTAACTGCCCCAGCCCTCCTGCCAGCACAGCAGCTGGGCACAGAGCAGGTCCCTCGCACCTTTCCCCTACGTGGGACATCCTCCTGGAGCAGGAGATGAGGAGGACTTACCTGCACACAGGACTCCTCTTCCCTCGCTGCGGCTCCGCTCTGCCTGATGTTCACTCTGTGGAAGTGGGAAGCGTTTTAGATCATGCAGTAGGTTATATATTGTCTGCAAGTCTGGCCCTAGGGCGTCCATCAGTTGGTCTTGGTTTGCTCCTGCCCCTATATGGAAGATGCATCACATGCTCCACAGCTCCCAGCTATCAGCCTGGCAAAAGAGGAAAAGGAGAAGGAGAGGAGAAAGGGGGAAGAAAAAAAAATTAAAAGGATCTTCATCACCATGAAAGAGGCAGAGAGAATTTCTCAGTGGAAAACCCACCAGCCAGAAATCCCTGCCTGACTTGAACTTTCCCCGTTCTCCTTTTGTTATCCCCAGCTCCCAGTGCCCCCTTTCATCTGCTCTTCAAGGCTGGTGAGATGTGAAGGCATTTTCACCTTGATCCTGCTCCTGCTTCACCTCCAGCAGGTGAGGGGCTGAGGCTTTACTGCCAAATGCCTCTGTCCATCTGCAGCTCTCCAGCACAAATTATTTACCCCTCCCCAGTAATGCCCCCAGTGCTGCCAGGCAGGGCAGGGACGGGGCACTCCCGGGGCTGTGCAACCATCCTCCCCCAAACACACCCAGAGACCAGGTCCTGGGGCACCAGGGCCATCACACATGTGCAAAGTTGCTGAGATGGCACGTCCTGGAGTGGGGGGCTAGCCAGGAAAAGCTCCACGTTCTGCTTGGGGCTGCCCCCTTCACCCATCCAAGGGAAAGGGGGTGGTGGGGAGCTGCCAGCACAGGGTCAGGCATGTGTGAGTGTCCCGACCACCACCACGGTGGGGACAGCAAGGACAGGCAGGAGTCTCCCTTGGAGCCTGATGTCTTCTAGTGGATTTGGTCACATGCAGCACAGATGGACTGTTTTTCTGTCCATAATGATGGGTTCCTGCTTTTCTTATGAACATTGTGTTGCTCTGTTTCAACTGGTTTTATTTGTATTTTGTTTAAGTTCAAAATCTAAGAATATTTTCATTAAAAATTTTGTTTACTCCCTTCCCAAACAACCCAACCCTGGCTGGACTGACAGTGTGCTTCCAAGGTCCCAGACCCTGCCTGTAAGCCTGCGTCTTCTTCTGACCTGCATTTCTACCTCCCTCAAAAATATTTGGGAAAAAAATAGCCTTGTGCTACACCACTTAATAGAAACAATTCTGGAACCTTGGGTACATTCACTGCTGAACATGGGTGAGGGATCCCCCATCTCCAGCTGACACAAAGAGGGGGAATTTAACTTTGAGGTGGCATCTGGCAGGACCACCTAAATACATGGCATCTGGAGCTGAGCCCCATGGGGTTGTGAGCAAAGATTTCCTTGTAACACCTTGGGAGCTGAAGGGCCAAGGGGCAGCCTGGTGATGTGTCTGCACTGAAGGGTCTCTCCGGGCAGAGGCATCTAGAACCACAGAGTCATAGAACCATGAATATCCTGAGCTGGAGGCACCCATAAGGACCATCCAGTCCAACTCCTGGCCCTGCACAGACACCTCAACAATCCCACTCTGTCCCTGAGAGTATCATCCAAACCCTCCTGGAGCTCTGGCAGCCTTGGTGCTGTGCCCAGTGCCCTGGGGAGCCTGTTCAGTGCCCAACCACCCTCTGGGGGAAGAACCTTTTCCTGAGATCCAACCTGACCCTGCCCTGACACAGCTCCAGCCACTCCCTGGGTCCTGTCCCTGCTCACACAGAGCAGAGATTGGAGCTGCCCCTCCACTGCTCCTCGTGGAGAAGCTGCAGACCCCGATGAGGTCTGACCTCAGTCTCCTCTTTTCTAGGCTGAAGAAGCCAAGTGACCTCAGCTGCTCCTCACACAGCTCTGTTCCTCTCTAGAACCTTCACCATCCTCGTGTCCCTCCTTTGGGCACTCTCTAATAGCTTTAGATCTCCTTTATATTGTGGCACCCAAAGCTGCCCCCAGGGCTTTGGGATTGTGTCTCCTGCCTTTGGTTCACCAGACCTGGCCTGAATTGAGATCTACCCTGGAGCTCACACATCCATCCTGCTAAAGCTCAGCCTCACCAGTCCTCATCGCTCTGAGGATCACAGAAGGAAAGTCCTGGAAAGGGCAGTACCTGGTCTGACCATGCTTTGTCCAGATGGACCAGGATTTCCCCAGAGTGCCACATTGTCACAACATAATTGCTTCTGATGTCCCTGAGTGTTCTGGAGCCTTGTGATGCTGCTGTAGAGGGGCCCACATCAGTGCCAGAATGCGTGGTCTTCCCAGGCTCAGTTCAAATAGCTGTATCAGAGCAAAGGCTGTGACCCTGGACATCTCCAGGGACAAGCTGCAGTGTGTCCATCCAAAACCTCCTGAGACTTTGCAAGAGCCTTCTCTGCAGCTGAGGAGCACAGTGCCCCCACGGGACCCTTTCTCACAGCCACTGCTGGGGCCTTCTGACCTGGGCAGTCCCACCTTCTGGGGTCAGACAGCCCTGCTCAGAGATAGCCTGACGGAAAAGTACAGGTGCCAGTGACAGAGCAGGTCTTTCTTTTCCTTTCTGGGGTGCTCTCATCGAGAGGAAATGGCACTGCTCCTTTCTCTTGAGTTTCAACTGCACTTTGGTCCATCTCAGCCTCTTCTTACGGTTTTCGGTGACTTTCAGTAATCTTGAATTTGCAGTTCTGATGGTGGACTTTCCTGCTGGATCCATACTTATCTTAATATTTTGCCACACAGGGAGGTGCCTTCCCAGCTTTGGCACTGGGGAGGTGCCCCATCTCCCCTGCCAGGACCCCCATCCCACCTGAATACCTTCCTCTCATGCTGATGCTGCCTTGGCATGACCTCCCACCAGGCTGGAGGTGTCCTTGCCAGGATAACAGAGCTGGATTCAGCCAGAAAGCTCAAAGGCAACACACTTGCAGCTCAGACTCTGGTGGGAGACACTGTTCTTGCTGCTGAAGGACCCAGGAAAGCAGAGTCCTGGCACAAGCCAGCCACACCTTCTCCATGTCCTGCTGAGCAGACTCAGCCTGCTCTGAGGGGTTGGGAACAGGAGTCAAGGGGTCAAAGCAACCAGGAGAACTGATGTCCTGGCATTCTGTAAATCTTCCTGTGTATTTAAATGGCTCATAAAGACTTTGGAAGGGGATGGGTGAACAGACCTCACCCAGGCACTGCGGGAGTGAGAACTCCACCAGGAGTTACTGGATACAGAGAAATCCCACCTGGTTCCTGAAGTCCCTCAGCTATAACTGGTTGAAAGCTTGGAGAGTATCCAAGAGGAGTCTCATGTAAGTTTGTTCTGCCTGTGTCCTCTTCCCTGGATTTCCACTGTTGAGCACTACCCAGAGACCTTTCTAGAAGGACTTTTTTCATGACCTTGTGCCACCAGGTTCTTGTGTCCCATGGGGCAGGACTCAGACATGAAGAAGTTGGGGAAATCTCAGGCCAGTTCCAGAGGGACCCAGATGATATTCTCTAGATCTAGTTCAAACTTTTCCCTTTTGGGAAGACCTATTCTTTTGACAACAGCCTTCCCCAAGTCAGATGGAGAAATAAGAGCTGTGCATATATGTTTTCTGAAAGGAAATTTTTTTCCCTGAAGACCAAAGGAAGGACCAGTTCCCATTCTCATAGTGTCTGGCATCTGGAGGATTTTGTTCTTCTATCCAGAGCTAAATACTGTTTCCTCTGTTTTGCTTTTTCTGTCCACCTGAAAGTCCCACCAAAAGGTTTTGTTGAAGGTCTCAGAGCTGAATACTCAGGTGTTGACATGTCAGTACCTAGGACAGGTGTGGGTGGTTGGGACCTGAAACTGTGAGCCTGAGTCCAGTTAAGGACGGAGAGCTTTGTTCTCCAAGGAGCCAGCCTTGCCTAAGTCAGCCTTACCTCTGCAAATGGCCTCAAGCTGGTGAGAGGAACCTCCCTAGGAGCTGTTAGGACATCCTGCCCCACTGCCCTGTGAGGTGCTGGGGTGGGGGGGTGGGGGGAAATCCCTGCCAAGGTTTCCATATTGCTGTGTGGGCCATGGGTGATGGTGACCAACATAAGTGATGGAGGCCACCACTGGTGATGGAGGAGACAGAGAGGCCTGAAGGGGCTGTGGCTGCAAGAGTTGATCAGCTTTTGCTGTGACAGAGGAACTCAAGAGGCTGGAGGCAGCTGCTCTGACAGAATGAAGCTGGAGCCCATATCCCTCCCTCCTACAATTAAAAAGGCGGAAAAGGGGAAAAGAGCAGCTTTGCTGGTGACCTTTCCCTCTTGCAAATCTCCACCCGCCTCACTTCATACACCAGCATCAGGAGCAAACAGCCGGGCTGGGACCTGGCAGACCAGTAGTGGCACAGAACTACCCAAGGAGGTTGGCCGTGCCTGTGTGTGTGTGCACACCACAGTGGCTGCTTTCTTCCAGCCTGCAGGCTGCTCCGGGGAGGGGGAGCGGGAAGGGCTCGCTTGCCAGCTCCTCCTGAGGTCCACTGAGAGGTGTCTGTAGGGCTCACATCGAAGAATGTCAGAGTGCATGTGCTCCGCGAGACGGCCTTTCAGAAGGCATCAGTCCTGCTGTCACGCAGTGGACCACAAATCGGGAGTGACAGCTGTCTCCGTGTGCACCATCCATCTGTGGCAAATGTGTCAGCTAGCTGAACACTCCCGAGGAAACTGCTACGGAGCCGGGAGAGGAGGAGGAGGAGGAGAGAGAAAGGGGGAGTGAGAGCGACAGAGAGGGGGGAAAAAGCAGCAGCAACAGGGGCGAGGACCAGCAACATGTTACCCCGGCAAAGCCAAGGGTCCTAAATGGTCTTGGAAGAGAGAGCAAAGGGCTGTTGTGTGGTGGTGCCTCCAGTGCTCCGTGGAGGTGCCCACTAAACAACAGGCCTTTGCCCTCCCAACCCAAGAACCTCAAAGCTCTCCATAACCATCAATGATGCCATAAAGGTGGTGTTATCAGTAACGGCACCACAGTGGTAAGGGGAGGACAGATGGGCTTGTCCAAGACCACAGCTGGAGGTGCAGCAGGCCTGGGAAGGGGATGCAGCAGAGCCAACACTCCCCCGGCTGCTCAGGGCCAGAGAATGGGTCGGGCACTGAGGACATGGTGGGACAGTGTAGCAGTCCTCTGATGGGTGTCCCTCTCCTCTGATGGGTGTCATATCCCCCTGTTCTCCTCTCCCCTCTTTTCCATTCTGTCACACTGAATTCCTCCACCTGGGTGAATTTGGTGCCATTGGAACTGCTGTTGTTTTACCCGCTTCTGAAGCAGGTACCACATGGTTACCAGAGAGAAGTCACCGCTTCCCTTGACTTTATCCACTTGAATATTGTGCTTGAAGAGGTGATTTCTTGGGCTGGAAGTAACTCAGTACTTACAGACACTCACTCCCCTTTTAGATGATAACAAGAAAGTTCAGTCACCTCACTTGACTGTATTTTGATGCTTTTTTAGTAATACCTATTGAGATCCTCTACCACAAATTTACCATGGGCAGGAAACAACCTTGGGGTTGTTGTACCAGCTTTGGGGAGCTACCTACCAAATTATACATGAACTGGAGCTTTTCCAATGGAAATCTGATTGGAGATGTATTCCCATAAACCAAGGAACTGGAAGCTCCAGGCCACCAGCCATAGATACCCCAACAGAGACATCTCATCACCAGCTCAACCTTGAGAATCGACAACAACCTGAGTCTTTCAGCAGCTGGAAGTCCAGCCTTCATTTTTTGGGTGAAAACAGTGCACAGGCACCTTCAGGGCATTTTGGAAGGGGGAGAGACTTACTTTGTTCCAGTGGAGGTTGGAGGACAGAATTAGAAGAAGGTGCATAGGAGATCAGGCTATGGGTCTCTACATTATGGTCTCAGCTCTGGACTCCAAATTCCGGTTGACAATGGTAATTGGGTTGATTCTGGTCATGGATGGAATCACAGGAACAATTTAATTTCCAGCCTTAACTTTTACAGCAGCCCACACACACATGCTGCAGAGAGGAAACTAGGCCAACCCCAGTGTATGGGTTGTGTAATGATAAAAATACCAGTTTCCCACCCCTGGTCCAAAACTTGGGCTGGACATCTCAAACCTGGGGGCATTTCCTGGCTCTAAGTGTTGTTGCAATGACTGTGAAGCACTTTATCCATGCTCCATTCTATCCCATCCCATAGAATGGAATGGGGTGGGATGGGATAGAGTAGAACAGCTCAGTTGGAAGAGACAAACAACAACCATCTAGTCCAACTACAGTCCTTTCAAACATTTAACATCTGGAGCTGGGAATTACAGCCAGACAAAGCTCTGTTTTCCTCTGAATTCACTGGAGTTTCCAGGAAAACTTTCCAACAAAGGAGGCATGAAATCCCTGGCACTAGTTAGGAGAAGCTGGACATTGCCCTCCCCACTACAGTGCTGCTGAGGAAGCTCCCAAAGCACGGGCAGTGACATTTCCCCCTTGGCAGCCCCGTGCAGGGCTGGGGATGCTCACGGGAGTGGAGCCGGTGGGGCAGCCAGGAGAGCATCCCCCCAGCTGTGAAGAGGGAGTGTGGTGATGAGGATCAGTGATCCCAACCATTTATCACAGTCACATGAGATGCTAAAAACTCAATGCAATCAGAGCTAATTACAGTTTAAATCCCAGGATAAGCAACACATCACTCCTCCCATTGGGTCAGAACCAATCCCTCTAGCAGTCCTTACTTACAAATCACTGAGCACCAAACCTGTAGCTTATAACCTGGTCTGGGAGACAAGAACCTGACAGCCAGCAAAGCCCATGAAAACTGTTTTCATAGGGAAAACTTGGAAAAGACATACAGGTAATTCCCAGATGGTTTCCAACACCCGGAGTGGTTGGAGGGAGAGTTGCACATCAAGATAAATCAGAAAGTTCAGTGACTGAGATGCCAAGAGCCACACTGGTCTGGCAGAGGTGAGTCCCCATTTATGGATGTGGGGACAAAAGCATTGAAAAAGTTAAATGATTTATAGAAGGGTTAATTCCATATTTCCTAGCCATCTAAGGACAGTTGGGAATCAGGGAGGATGAGTTAAAACAAGTTATGGAATAAAAATTGTCCCCAGAAATGTGGGAAAGTGAGAGCAGAAGCAAATATAATACCAGCATAAGCTGTCATGGGCAATAGAGAATCACAAATCAGGCTCTAAACAAGTGACTTCCTCCGTATCATTAAAATTGCAGCTTCTCTGATTTCCTTGCTAATATTTGTGAGTCCTTCATCCCCAGCCTGTGTTTTGAACAAAGATCACATCAGGAACAAAACACAGGAGAGTCAGGCTGGGTGGGATCAGCGGGATGCTCTCGCTCTTCAAACAGCTCCCAAAGGTGCTTCAAAGAATAAATACTCAGACCTTCGAGGGATTTCCAAAACAGCAGAGTGGCCTCTTAATTTGGGTGTGGGGACCTGAAGAACAGAGTGGAAGAAGGAGGACAGTGTAGCAGCATTCAAAGGGAAAGTAGCTCCAGTAATTCAATAAAGCAAGAACTGCTCTGATCATAGAATCATAGAATCATTGAGGTTGGAAAAGACATCCAAGAGCATCAAATCCAAACAGTCAAAGGCGTCTGGGACACCAAATTGACCGAAGGTGGCCTGAACAGTGATCCAAAATGGAAAGCTGAAATCTTAATTCTCTTAGTGTGAATCTTCTCGATCTCCTGTCTGTACCAAATTTGTGCCCAGAGGTGTTTCATCACAAAATCTGAGCTGCCAGAACTACTGAAGAATGTGTACCTGCCCAGAAAATACAATAACAGTGTGGATAAAGAAATGCTCAGTGACTCAGAGAGAGGGACTGACTTTGCTTTTGTGTTCAGGGTTGGTGTCCAAACCCCTCCAGGAGTACAGGAGCTGGGAGAGGCTCTGCACAGGATCCCTGTCTGCACCTTCCCAATCCAGCTCACCCGGTGCATCCTCACTTGTACCATGTCTTCCAGAGATGAGGCTGAACAGAGATATCTGACATCTGAAGCATTTTTACCCATCTAATCTGCTGTTAAATGCTTTCACAGATGTCCTGGTTGCCACAGGTCTTTGGTTGGCAGCATTTCACAGGGACACGTGACTTGCATATCAATAACGCTCCCCTTGGCAGCTCTTTTAGCTGTGTGCTCTTCCTTTCTCCTCAAAACTCCCCCACAGCTGAGCTGGGGTCTGTATTTGGTGGCCTGGCCATTTTTTTGGCACCTGGGAGAGATTTAAACAGGCAGGGGGCAGGGTTAGATTAGTAATTTGGGAGAAATTCTTGCCTGTGAGGGTGGTGAGGCCCTGACACAGGTTGCCCAGAGAAGCTGTGGCTGCCCCATCCCTGGAAGTGTCCAAGGCCAGGTTGGAAGGGTCTTGGAGCAAACTGGGAAGGTGTCCCTGCCCATGGCAGGGGGTGGAACAAGATGAACTTTAAGATCCCTTCCAACCCAAATTATTCCATGATTCTCTGGAGCCACCAGGACTCTGGCTGCAGACAGAGCTGGTCCCACTCTCTGCCTGCTGGGATGCTCCCACACCTCATATTGAGGCACAGCCTTCATGGGAGAGCTTCTACCTCAGATCTTGTCACACTTCCTTTTGGGGAAGGTGCTTTTCACCTGCTCAGTAAATATCCAGACTCCTCTCAAAACTCATCTCCTTCACTCTGCCTTCCCTCTCTGACTGTATGGATCTCACACCTTCATTTTCTAATGAAGGACCAGGCTGGGGTCTCACCTCCCTTCCTTGCACACAGGTATCTGTGCTGTAGGACATCCCTAGCTGGATCACAAAGTCACACAGCAGGGACCTATTTCATGTGCTTAATTCCAGCCCCTACCAGGAGTCTCCTTGTCCATCCCAAAGCCAAAAGAGAAGCAAAATGGGGCTTACACTTCTGTAACCCCTTCCATTCAACCCAGCCAGGAAGCTCTGTGACATCTGTCAGCTGCAGGCTCAGGTGTTGCCCTCTGCTCCTGTGTTCTGCCCCAGTCTCAGTGTTCTTGGGGTGTCCAGCACGTGCCAGATGCAGCGGGATCTCCAGCCAAAACTCCACCACCCAGCTGAAGGCACAGCTGGTGGATCCCCGGCCAAGAGCAAGGCAGAAACAAAGCTCTGAGCACTGTGCCCCCACCACAGGCCCATCCTCCAGCTCACCTGCTGCCAGGGACAGGCTGGGACACGAGGACAGTTCTGGCGGTGACAGTGGCAGCGCTGACCCTGCGCAGGCGGGTCCTGCCCGGGGGCACCCGTGTCCACTCGATGCACAGGTCACCCCGTGCTGCCTGATGGGGCCAGGCTGCCTTCATGAGCCATTAACACCATGGCAGGGAGAGAACAGCAACAAAAGGCTCTGAAACCTCTCCTTTAGTGCCTGGGAAAGTCCTCCCCGGGCTGGGGGTGCCGAGGCCTGCAGAGGGCAGGTGCTGGACAAGAGTGAGACTCTCACAGATGAGAAATAAGAACAAAATAAAAAATTCAGAAGCAGGAAAATGACAAAAGGCCCTGCAACCTTCCTGGGATGGTTTTACCACCCAGGGAAGAGGAAACCAGGCTCAGAGCCCCAGCAAAAGTGGTTATAAAGTGTGGGAAAAGCCACAGTGTGAGCAGCTGCTTTCCTGGGCTCACATCCCAACCTGTTCCACTTTTGCCCCCTAGAATCTCTCCCCTGGGGCACACTTCATTCATCCCACTTTTCCAGCTCTCAGTGAGACCTTCCCATCCCTGTCACCTGCCATACCCTCTGCTCCTGGGAGCTGAGGCAGGAACTCCTGGGACGCTGGTGCTGGTTGGGTGGCCATGCACACACTGGTTAGCCTGGTGGTGGTTCTAGAAGATCCTGGCGACTTCATATGGCAGCATTTCTTAGGAAATATGGGGCAGCACTTTAGGTCTTTCTCTCTGACAAGCCCAAGAAGCTTCAAAAAACCTCTCTCTACTTTTCAGATTTTGACTATTTTGTCTAATTCAGCTGAACTGGGAACCAAGTTCAGGGAAGGTGAAGGCTGGGACAGCCATCTTTATGGCAGCAAGCTAAAACCTCAGCAATTAAACTGGAAGAGGGACCAGGACAAGCAGGAGGTAGGGGCAGGGAACAGAGATGAACTGGCAGGACCTGCCAAGTTGCCATCAAACGTCAGCACCTGGCAAAGTCAAGGGTTGCTGGAGCCATATAACAAGGAATTGGAGAGAAGTCCATTTCAGTTGACACAAACTGGCTTCCTTCAGCTCCTCTGACATGTTTTTGGAGTGGATGAAGCTTGGCCAGTGATAGGACAGCTCTGTGACCAGCTGCTTTGGAAGTGCCTGCTCTGGTACCATGCAATGCATTGAATCAGAAAAGAGAAAGAGATAAAAATAATCTGCTGCACACTGAACAAGCCAAACCCTGGTTTGGGAATATCTCCCAGGCAGGGACACAGCTCTGGCAAGTCGTGTTTGGGTTGTCATTTTCTCCTGCTCCACCTACTTTATAAGGCAAAAATGGAAATCTGAAAAATGGCAGAGTTGCAGGTGATTGGGAAGATGTGGGAGCCACAGAGAGGGAAGAGGGCAGGTCCTGTTCTCCCAGTAGTGCCCAGTGCCCAAGGCAGACAGCGGGGAAGGAGGCCCCACGGGAGGGGAAGAGTGAGGAAGGTCTGGGTGAGGGTGTGGAGGAGCCCACCTGCACTGCTCCCAGCACTCAGTGGGGTTGATGGAGGCAGCAAGGTGTCTGCAGGGTGCTGAGGAGGGTGCAGAGAGCAAGGGGAGCACTGTCATCCTTCACTGTGACCCACCCCAGGGGACAGCAATGTGCACCTCATCGAGCTCATCTTGGGTGTTGGAGACAGAGCTCTGTAACTTCAGAGCAGCAAATGGTCTGTGCAAAAGCCACAGACCAGAGAAAACGGGAGGGTGAGCAGCTCCTCCAAGCAGCCAGGGAAGAAAAAATAATCAAAAAAAGCACTTTGGCTAGAAGGTGCTTTACAAAGTATTTATGAGGTGTGCTCGTTAAAAATGGATAAGCTGTGCAGCGAGGCTGCAGAACTCCTGCAAGCACCAGGGGTGGGAAACTCTGCTGCCCAAGGAAGGCCAGGAGGATGAGCCTGTGCTTGGGGAGCAGGGAGCACATCACTGCTGAGCAGCCCACGAGGGGCTGCAGGACCTGCACTGCCCCCGTGGTGCTGGTTTATTCCAGCTCAGTATCTGGACTGAAAGGGAAACCATCTTCCATGCCCTTCCTGAGGAGCTGGAGTAGGACCTGACACTGGGCTCACATCACGCACATCTTGAGGGGCTGCTGCATCCAGGGTGAACTCACCACCAAAGCTTTTCCCTGCAGGAAAATGGAGTAGGCTTGGGTGCAAAGTGGAGGAACACTGGGCACCCTCCTCCTACAGCAGCAAGACGCTTCAGGCCAGGACTGGCGGTAGGTTAGATGAGCCAGGAATAGCAAAGGAAAGGTACACCGTGCTTGGATGTGGCTCTGGAGGCGGCAGCTGAAGAGAAGGGAGGAGAGTTTTGCAGGGCACGGCTGGGGGAGCACAGACAGGCGGGACCTTGTGCTGGGTCAACACCGTGAGGGTGAAGCTGCCGCGCTGTGTGGGGCCCTGCCTGCCCCCGCCCCTGCTCGCCCCGGGTCTGCAGAGAGCCAGACAGATCCATCTCCGCCCTGCCCGTCCTTCCAGGAGCATCCCCATCCCGGGGCTCCCGGCTCCCGGCCAGGCACGGGCGGTGCGAGCGGCACAACGCGATGTGATGTGGAACAGCTGCTCGGTGCAACGCGACTCCCGCGGGGGGCTCCGGGGGTGGCATCGCAGCCACGCGGGCCGGGCCCCCCCTCGCAGGAGCCGGCGGGGCGTGAGAAAAAGAGCAGCGCTGTCAGGGCCCATCAGCCGCCCCGGCGCTGACGGGCACGGGGGAGCGGCACGGAGGGACCGCGTGAGGTGCCAGGAGGGCTGCAGGGGATGGTCGCGGCTCCTCGTCACGCGTGGGGGCAGGACAGGGTCCCTGAGGGCAGGGGACGTAGCCCGGGTTTGTGTTTCACACAGGGCACTCCTCTGGTGCTAGGGTGAGTGAAGCTCATATGAGGTAAAACAAGGGTGGCCTTGGGAGGAGGAGGTGAGGCAAAGCCAACAGGGTCTGCCCAGCCCCTCCGTGTCCATGGGGATGTGCACGGAGCCCTGCCTGGATGGATGTTCCCTCCTGTTGCCAACCACGGGAACACATACCCTGGCTCTCTCGTGGGCTCCTTGGAAGTCTGGGTCAGACCCCTCCGGGTGTCCCACTGTGGTGAGGCACAAACACACCACTTCTCTTTGCTTCTCATGCAACCAACCTGCTCTGTCTGGGGCAAGTGCTCCAGGAGAGGAGATGGTTCCAGCTGCAAAAGCCAAGCACGCCGGTCAGCAAATTCACCAAAGGCATGGCTCGGCCTCCTAGCAACCCAAGCAGGGGGAAAAAAAGAATAAAGATGCCATCTCAGTGGGTGAGATCCCCCCTCCTGCCCTGAGCTCAGTGGCAGAGCTGTGACAGCGCAGGGGTGTGTGCTGATAGCCAGCGTGGCGTCCGGGGAGAGCAACAGATGGGGACGGCTCTGCAGCCGGGAGCTGGAGCTGCAGCTGATTTGCTGCAACTGGAGCTGAGCTTGGCTGCTCAGAGCGTCCCTGCAGCATCCCCGTCCCCCTGCAAAGGCCACAGGAAAAATACCTGGCGGAACCAACACATGGACCTGGGAGTAAGTGGTGGGCTGTGGGAGTGCTCTGTGACTCTACTGCAGGAATGTGACCACTTCTGCTCCCTGGGGGAAAATCCTGTGTTGGGGGTTCTTCCTCTCATTCACGTGCCTTGAAATGATCCCTACGAAGTGGTCTTTTCTGCTGGGAGTTGTGTGGTGAGGAGCAAGAGCTCAGGAAGACGTTGAGACAAGGGGGAAAGAAGGTCCACCTATTCCACCCCAACTCTCCTCCATAAAAGAATCATAGAAGGGTTTGGATTGCATGGAACCTTAAAGATCATCTAGTGCCAAACAAAATCTGCTTACCCCTTCCAATTGCCTCTCCCAAGGGTCTTCTCTCAACTTCACATAGGAAAGGTTCTCTGATCAAAATTCCCAGGTTACACCCTATGTCAGACAAACCTCAGAAGACTCCAGATCTTCTCTGAGGATCCTGGAATCTGTACTGTGTCGTTACTCAAATGTTCACCCGTCACTGGCACTGGAAAAAATGTAGACTTCAGAGGATGTCCCATGAATATCACCTCAGAAAGAACAAAATAGACATCCAGTTGACGACTTCTGCTTGCCTTCCTCGGCAAAATCCAGGGAAGCAACAAGGTCCTGCTCCATGAGGCTTGAGCTCTGAGGCTCCTGCCAGGGGAGCTCAGTAGCCTGGGGACCCCAGCTCGGAACAGAAATGCCCTCCTGTATTTTGGATGAATCACTGTCACTGTGGTCATGGGATGGGCTGTGGGTTCTGGTTGTGTCTGGCCAAGCCTGGATAAAAATTGTTTGTAGACACCCTGCAGCCAAGCCATGAGCAGCCTGTGCAGTCTCACTTGGGACCACAATTTTCATGGAAACACAGAAAGTTGAGGCTTCTCCACACCTTTGTCTACCTGCTACATCTTTTCACAAGCTTAAAGGGTAAAACCTCCTTGAGCTGGCCCATGAGAGCCCAACCTGTAGAGCTGGGTTGATGATCCAGAGACCTGAGTGACACAGAGCCCCTGACCCTTTTCCTGCAGGCCTCTGAAGTGCCTTCAGGCGAGCCAGAACCTTCAGTCATTAGAAAGACTGCATTGAAACTAATTGCCCCAAAAGAGAAAAGCTCCACAACCCATGCCCAGACCCCCAGGCCTTCAAGATTCCTGTGGGCAGCATGAAATTAGTAAATTGTTATTTGTGTGATTCCCCAGACCCTTGCCCCCAGGACACTTTTGTTCTGTCATACAATGTGAACTCCAGGCTTTGGATGTTCAGAGAATCAGAAGTCAGTGGAAGAAGGAACATGAAATGTAACATGGTGCCTCGGAGAGCTGCAGCTCCCAAGAGCATCTGCAGGGACACGGCACTCACAGGCAGGGCTGAGACCACCACCCACTGCAGCACTGACCCTCCTTCCTCTGAGCACATCCATGGCCTCCCATTTGCTCATTTCCAGGGCAAAATACAACCAAAATTGAATGTTTTTTTTTTCTTAATTCTAACTGAGGAATGGATTTCATGGCAAAACAGGTCTGATCCTTGGTGTTCTTTGGTCTGCTCTGACCACACAGATCCGCCGGGCACTGTGTCCCTCCCCAGCCCAGGATCACACTCAGCAGTGGGTGTTGATCCCTTGTCCAGTGAGTGAACAGCACAATAAACTGGCCAGGGTCAGTCCCCTGTAAATTTAATGAAATGAAATGGAATGAAATCCAATTTCTGAAATGAAATTTAATGAAATTAAGTTAAATAAAATGTCAAAATTTCATGAAATGAATTGAAACTAAATGAAACAAAATCAAATTTCTTAAAATTAAATGAAATGTAACAAAATGAAATGAAAACTCAGAAATTTATTTTATTTCGTGAAATGAAAGTTCATTTCACGAAATAAAATGAAATGTCACAAAATGAGTTGAAATTAAATAAAATTTCTTGAAGTGAAATGAAATTTTACAAATTAACTGAAATCAAATGTCATGAAATGCAATGAAATAAAATGAGATTTCTTGAAACGAAATGAAATTTCATAAAACGTAATGTAACATAATGAAATAAAATCAAATTTCTTGAAATGAAATTAAATGAAATTAAATGAAATTAAATGAAATTAAATTAAATGTAACAAAACTAAACTCCCAGAGAGACTGATCCAGCCCCAGGTGCCTATGAACTGGGTTGGGGAAGGACATGCCAGAGGACCCCTCTGCATTGTTGGGTGCTGGTGATGCCTGCAACAGGGAAGGTACAATGGGGTGGCACTGGCCAGCATGAGGTCTGGGAGAGTGAGGACATGATGTGAAAAGGCCCGTCCATGGTGGTGGAAACCCTGTTTGCCCCTCTGCCACCCTCATCTGTCTTCTTTCTTTCAAGGTCACCCCCCCGGTGCAGTCTGGGTGTTTCTGGTGCTGGTCAGTGCTGGATTGATGGTCCCTCTATGGACACAAATAACTCACTGCACTGAATCCGGGAGCGACAATCATCACTGGAGACAGTTCTTGACAGCTCAGGGGTGTCCCTGGCCACAGACAGAGTAAATGCTGGATACACACAGCACTCTGCACTCCCTCCCACCCACGGAGTCACAGAACATCTCCAGTTGGAAGGGTCCCATAAGGATCATCAAGTCCAACTCCCTGCTCCTCACAGGACCACCTAAAACTAAGCCATATGACTCAGAGTGTCACCCAAACATCTGAAATTGGGTAGAATGAATGTTGCATTTTCTCTGAAGCTCTCTTGTCATCATGTACCTTTGTTCCAACCAGGCCACCATCTCATCCACCCTCACATCCAACACCTGCATGAAGAAGACCTGAGACGTGGAGCTCAAGTGATGGATAAAGGAGTAACATAGAATCATGGAATCATGTGGGATTCAGGACCACCTTCTCTTGACCATGAGGTGCTGCTTGGGAAACCTGGTTAGAAAGGCTGAAAGCCCTCTCTGGACACCTCTCCTTGGCTTTATTTCAGATCAATTCAAAACAAAGTGTGGAAACCCCCCAGCATCTCCTTTGTGACCAGCACATGGCCAAAGGGACAGCAGGCCATGGCAGCCCTGATGTGCCACTGCACTGCTGGTGTTTGCCCAGGTGGTGCAGCAATGGCAGAAGACACACGAACCATCTGTTTTTCTCTTTGATACGGTGCTGTCAGAGAAAAAAGAATAATGAAGTGGACACACACACGCTGTAAGGGACATCTCATAGAATCACAGAATTATTTAGGTTGGAAAAGCCCTCTGAGATCATCGAGTCCAACCACTCCCCCAGCACTGCCAAGGCCACCACTGAACCGTGTCCCCAGGTGCCACATCCACACAGCCTTTAAATCCCTCCAGGGGTGGTGATTTCACCACTGCCCTGGGCAGTTGTGCCCATGTTTTGTGAAGAGCAGCTGATACCACCCCTTGCACTGGTGTGTCCCCCACACACTGCACCAGAGGCAGCTTGGGGTGACCTGCAGGCAGTGCAGGGTGAGGGATTAGGAATGGGCTCAGGGATGCTGGAGGAGAGGTTTTGTCTCAGGAGACAGAAGCAGAGGGTGGAGAACAGCAGGAGGAGATACTCAGGGGAGGGGAGGAAGGTGATGTCCTCTCATGAACTCCTCTCCCAGGCCCAGCCTTTCACATGTACATGTTAAACATGTGCCTTTTGCCCCAGCTTCTGGTTCCTAAAGGCCAACAAAGTTGCCAGGCTAGAATCCTGGGCAGCTGGTGAGTGGGACAGTTCTGCAGCCAAACCAGAGAGGTGCAGCTGTGTTTTCCCAGAAATCATGAAAACAACCTGACAAGAGGCTCATCTCTTGACCTTCAAGCAGCTGAATCCATCCCCAGTGCCCTTCCACTGCCACCCCACCCTCCATCCCATGTGGCCTGGAGGTGCCTGGAGAAAGGTGAGGAGCAGGGAGGGAGCTCTCTGGTTCACTGATCCCAGCTCTCCCAGGCACAGGAGTCGCCTCGGCACCGTTCCCCTGGCCGGTTGTTATTGTCACTGCTGATTTCTGCATCCTCTGCCTCCTTCTCCCTGACTGGTTTGGTGGCCCTGTCATTACCAGGTTTCCCCAGCTGCCTGTCAGGGTCCTACTGGCCTCAGCGTTGCCTCAGGCTCCTGGATAACAAACAAGGCACGGAAGAGTTCTTGGGCTTCCACGGCCTTAATTAGCTGGTGTCATTTTAGGGATGTGTGTCCTGCTGGAGACACAGACAGCTCAGGAGGCATCTTTAAATGCAGCCAATTAGAGGGGGCTTCAGAGACAAGCAGGCAGCTCCTGAACATGGGGGGCTGCCATAAACCCTCATGTTCTCACTGGAGACTGGTGGTGACTTGTTCTCCCCCTGGCAAACACCAGGTCCCCTCAGCAGGACCTGTCACTGTCATGGCTCTGGTGGCATTCACGGCGTCACTCCTGGTTTTACACCAGCACAGCTAATGGCAGAGCCAAGAAACCTGACAGCAAATCCTGGTGTACTCAAAGCTTGGGTAGGTGTTGGCATAAAACCAGTCAGTTTCTTCTCCAGTTTACAGCAGTCCTGGATCTCCAAAGAAGCTGCTGCCCGATGTCTTTTGGCACAAGGCAACTCTCCTGTCCCCTCTTCCCTGTCAGGTCATCCTGTGTGATGACAGGCTGATGTGTCAGTTCTCATCTGGTTTCCTTATGACCCCAGTCAGGGAGTTGGACTCGATGATCCTTGTCCTGAGTTGTTCCCTCCCAGCTCAGGATATTGTATGAATCTGTGACAGTCTGTTGCTGAGATGCAGCCCAAGGAGATACTTTATTCCCAAGGATGGCTCCTTAGGAAAACCTAAGGAGGCAAATTCATGTCCTTCATGGACACATGAATGTCCTCTGCGGGCTGTGCACTGAGAGGTGCCTCCACAGGCACCCCCTGACCACCCCAACGAGCCCGTGCCCAACAGGATCCGTGACCACAAGACACCCCGAGGTCCCACTGAGAGCCAGTGGCTTTGTGTCTTCACATGGAAGTGACCTAAGTTACCTTGAAACCAAATGAGATGCCAATGGAGTGAGGGATGTGAATCACAGAATCACAGAGTGGTTTGGAAGGGACCTTTAAAGCTCATCCAGTCCCACTGCCTGCCATGGGCAGGGACACCTTCCACTAGCCCAGGCTGATCCAAACTCCATCCAACCAGGCCTTGAACACTTCCAGGGATGGGACAGCCACAGCTTCTCTGGGCAACCTGTGTCAGTGTTCACCACCCTCATTATAAAAAAATTTACTTATACCTGATCTAAATCTCCCCTCTTTCAGTTTAAAACCATCACCCCTTGTCCTATCACAAACTAAAAAGCTTGTCTGCATACCATGAGTGTTATAGGATGTTTTCTGAGATGTGTTTGTTCTTTAACATCTGCACACAGCTGTTCCCTCATGGGGAACTCTGTGTTCCAGCCAACCATGAACATCTCCATCCAAACACGAACATGCTCAGACTGCCAGAGCCCTCCTGTACAAGGTGAGTTCATCCCTTCTCCCTGCCCAAGTCCTGTCTATGACAGGTCACCTGTGGCACCAGTTCTCTGGGGAGGTCCCTTGGCATCCCCACGCCCCCTCCTGTCCCAGACTCTTATCTCGCTGCTGCTCCAGGTACCACCACCATCCCTGACACCTCCACCTCTCAGCTCTCCCAGCCTCCTCAGCAGGAGGCAGCTCGGTCAGTCCTCTCCCCCGGGGCTGAAAAATTAATAAATCCATTAAAGCCTCATGGAAATGGGATTCCCATCCCTCCCCCAGTCCCGGTCACGGCGCTGGGGAGTCCCGGCTCCGCTGTGCCCGGGCTCGGCGGTGAAGGCAGCGCAGCTCCGGCCTCTCAAAGAGTTAACGCCGAGCAGTAGCCATTAATATTCTCACTGATAGCCCCAAATACCAGCCCTGCACGGCTGTCGCTTTCATTAGCGCTGGGAAAATGAGCCCTTCAAAATAGGACAGGCGGCTGGGGGGGCGTGGGGAGGAGGGCTCTGGGGCCAAACATGCGATTTTCCGTGCGATTGATGGATATTAAACCGCCTTCCAGTGACGTCAGGGGTCGCTTGGGTGATGGCGAAGGATTCCCCAGCCCCCCTCGGCCCCGAGCCCCCCAGCCCTGCCCGGGCGGGTGCCCCCCACGCCGGTGCTGCCCGAAGCCCCGGCCCCGCGCTCGGCGCTGTCCGTGGCCCGGGGGCCGCGCTCGGGAGGTGTGCGGGGGCTGTCACATCGCATCAGCTCCCAGCCCCGGCGCGGTGACTCGATTAAGGTCCTTCGCCGCAGAACCGGTTAAAGAGTCAGCGATTCATTCAACCGGCTGGGCAGAGCCAGGGGTGGCCGGGCACCGCCGGGCACGGGGACCTCCCAGGGACGGGGCGGAGGGAGGGAGACGGAGTTTGGGTTTTTTTCCATTTCAAAAGTGAAAGGGAAGCGAGATCCCTGCTCGGTGTGTGGGAAAGTTCGTCTTTCATGTAACCTGTCGAGGTGGTGCAGAGCCTGCGGCACCTCAGATCTCCTAAATTTTGCTTTACCGCGTGTATTCCCTGCAAAGCTGAGCCCTCGGGGCACTGGGAAAGGACGGCTCAGCCAGGGGCCAGATCCAGTCTGCTCTCCATCACAGCCTCCGAGGGAATCCCCGGGAAGTTGCCAGAGTCTGGATTGTTTTTTTCAGCTGTTGCAGCCCCCAGTGTTTCTCAGAATCACAGAATATGCTGAGTTGGAAGGGACCCACAAGGATCATCGAGTCCAACCCTTAGCTCTGCACAGGACCATCCCAAAGAGTCACAGCATGTGCCCCAGAGGATCATCCAAATGCTTCTTGAACTCTGTCAGCCTCGTGCAGCTGCAGTTGTCCTGCTCCTGTGGGATATTGCTTCAGCCAGGGAAAGGGATCTGATGTGGTGGGGAAACTGAGGCAGGGGCCAGATACCTGAGCACATGTGCTGTCCAAAGTCATGATGGGTGGGGTTTGGGACTGCTGTGATACTGTTTGCACCAGAGGAGCCACAGAAGAAGATGTTGCAGCAACGGGAAGCACAACCTGTGGCTGGGCACGTGCTGCTGTGACAGTCTGGAAGGACCACAACAGTTTGTGGCTCCATGGTCCATGGTGAGGAGCACATCATGGAAGATGAGGAGAGTGTGACAAGGCCCTTCTCCCACCTTCTCTCACGAACAAGTCTCCCACCTACAAGGCTTGGTTAGTGAAGACTGGGGAAAGAAGGGCTGATCTGGTGACAAACCCACATCTTCACCACCTACAGCCATCTGTACTGGGCTCGTGGCCCAGTTCTGCTATAAAGAGTCACTGAGGCAACATGGCCATTGGGATCATCCTTCCTTCCCTAAATGAAGGGACTGAAGCAGACTGTGTTCATGCCAGGTATAACCTGGGAAATGAAGATCCACTTGAACCCATGCCCAGGGAGGACCCCAGTGGGAGATCTCTGAAGGTAACAAAAACCTGTCATGCATCAAGATTTCTGGACTACACAGTCCTGGAGAACACTGCCATGGGTGCTTGTAGAGGGGCATCACTGGTGTGGCACCAGGAGGCTTGAAGACACATTGGTGTGTTTTGGAGGGGACTGTAGGGTTGGATGGAGCAGAGCTCCATCCCATTTTGTTTGGATCTTTTGGTCCTGGGGCTGTCCAAGTACAGAGTTACCCCCCTGCCTGACCCCAGCCTGCTCCTGCCTCAGAGAAGGGTGTCCTGGAGAAGGGTGGGCACCCTGCAGAAGGGTGGTGCCTCAGAGAAGGGTGCCTGCATATGCCAGGGTGACAGCACATTATTTTCAGAGCATGATGCTCCCTCCTGCACAGCACCAGCCACATTCCTACAGAGCCCCAGCACACTTGGGACTGGAAGTACCTCTGGAGATGTTCTGGTCCAACCTCCTGCTCAGAGCCTGCTCAGGGAAGGGCTCTTCCCTGACATTTGGGGTGCCCTGCAGAGCTTGTCTCCTCCTGTGCCCAAGCAGTAGCTGGTCCCAAAGGTCTCCTGGCAGCCGGGAGTGGGATCGAGCACGGGATGCCCTGGCAGCATCTTGTGAAGAGGGACAGAGATGTTCACACCTGGCTACAAGAAGCTGGGGGTGATTGGTGAAGTGGCACTAACATCAAAGTCAACAGCGACACTACCGAGAGAAGAGGGGCTGCATCTCGCTTCCCACCTCTGCTGCCTTCAGGCTGGTGCCCCCGGCGCCGGGAAGGACCCAGCCTGGGGACCAGGACCCCAAATGCCTCTGTCCCCACACGTGTGGCCGGGGCAGCCGTGCCGTGGCCCCGGCGCCGTGCCGAGCCCTCCCCGCGGAGCGCGGCAGGCTGTGTGACAAGCCAGACCAGCATGGTGGATGGCAGTAATTATCGTGCGCCCACAGCTGAAGGGGAGCATATGGTAAGGAAAGGGAAACTAACTTGTATTTTTCCGCACCCCCGGGCTCAGCCTTTCTGGGGCTGTCACAGTCGATTTGTGCTGCCTGAGCTGTTTCGCCCCGGCCGCCTCTGCATCCGGCAGCTCCCTCGCAGGCAGCGGCGGGGCTGGTGCTCGGCTCTCGCTGCTCCCGCAGCCCCTCGTGCCGGAGAAGCCGCTCGGCAGCTCCGCGGGCTGTGACCAGACACGGCCCCGCTCCCTGTCCCGGCCGGGGGGGCCTGGGGCGGTGGGAGGGAGCTGGACAAGGGTGTGACGGGTGTGTTTGAAGGCGTGGGGGGTGACAGGACACCTTGGGGTGCAGAGTCCCGAGGACCCTGGACAGAGCCAGACACCCACCCTGGCAGAGGGCTGGGTTTGGGGACCCCTCAGTGTCCATCAGCTCTGAGCTGTCTCTGCTTTCTAGTCACACCAGGCCCTCCTGCAGGTGGTTTATTCCCTACTGGAGCTTCCAGCCAGCCCCTAAAAGCCACCACAAGTCCTACAGAGCCACTTCCTGAGCCACTGCCTGTGCCATGGGCAGCCATTCATAGATTCACAGAATGGTTTGGGTGGGAGGGGTTCTCAAAAATCATCTCATTCCACCTCCTGCCACAGGCAGGGACACCTTCCTCTAGCCCAGAATGCTGCAAGCCCCATCCAACCTGGCCTTGGACACTTCCAAAGATGAGGCAGCCACAGCTTCTCTGGGCAATCTGTGCCAGGGCCTCCCCACCCTCACAGGGAAGAATTTGTCCCTAACATCCAATCTAACCCTGCCCTCAGGGTGTCTCCATGGCACTGAAACCCTGCCATGATGTGGCATCTCAGGTGGCCCCAAGGAGGCCAGGATGTGGCCAAGAGGGAAAGCTGCCACCTCAATCCAGAGCTCTCTCCCAGTCCTCTGTCCATATCCTCTTGCCGAAAGCAAGCTAGGAAATGGTAGATGCAGCAGGCAGTTGGGAGCACAGTGGTTTTATGCCAGCTCATGGCCATTGGGACTTCTCATGTATGGGAAAAGTGGGATATCTCCCTGAAGCTGCCAACAGGCCTTGGGGTGGGTGGGATCCTGCTGACATTGGTCATGTCATGACAAGCAGGGTCTGATCCTGGAGCTGAGCTCCTTCAAGGGTAGTGATTCCCTCCGAGTTGTGGTGTGGGGTTGAGTGGGCACCACCTGGGCATCACCACAGAATGGTTGCATCTCCCAGCTGGGCACAGATTCATCTCCAGAAAGCAAACTTCCATTTTTCTTTGAGAAAGGGGAAGTGGGAATTCCCAGTTCCTTCCCAGACTCACTGCTGCTGTCAAGGAAGAGGCTGGAGCAAACTACTGTTTCCGTGCAGTGGGATATAAAACTGGTTTTCTCACTATTGCTGGTGTCTCACTGGTACAGGGCAACATCTCAGGAGTCCAGTTCGGGAACAGAATGTTTGAACATGGAGCTGAACCTCAGGGGAAAGTGAGGACCATTCAGGCTGGTTAGAAACATCTCAGCTCAAAATTCTTCAGGGTGCTGCCTTGATGTGAAATACGAGATCTGGTCCCCAGGCACCCTGCCTGACCCAAAAAGGGAGGATTTTCCAGGGGTCTGGTACACCCAGGTGGCACTGGTCACAGGATGCAAACCCAGCACCCAGAGGGAGGTTACTTCTGTAGGAGTAAAGTCGATGACCAGGACAGTTCAAATCCCCACAAAGCCCTCAGCAAACATCAGTAGAAAGGGGACATGAGGAAAACAGGGGACTGCAACGGTGTGCCCTGGAGCTGCCCTTCCCTCGGGGGTAGGGATCACCTTCCTGGGCTCATTTGCAGCCCCATGCACAGCCGGGGCAGCAGGGCTGGGGAGAGCAGCCACCGACGGAGCTCCTTCCCCTGTCCCTGGAGGTGCCTGGTTTCATCCAGCTCCATCCTGGGCCAACTCCCTGGATGCCAGAGGAGGGTGGCACAGGCAGGGGCTGGTGGTTTTAAGCACACAGCCATTCCTGCACGGCCCAAAGAGCTGCTGACCTCCCGGGCACGGCGCGAGGTCCATCTGTCGCGGGAGCCTCTAGCCCGGGGACAGCTTGCACGTCATGGTGCTGAGCATTGCTCAACGCCGGGGCCCAGTCCCACGGGCACAGCCAGCTCTGGATTCTCCCCTCCGTGACCATGATGCCCAGCCGGTGCCTGCACCCCCCCGGCAGCGGTGTGCCCCCCTCCCCATCTGATTAACATCCCAGTTACACAGATGGAGAAATAAAATGGGGCTCTGCAGCCCCTCGGCTCATCGATAACCCGAGGTGGAGCGATGATGTGCACAGAGAAGGAGAGCATCAATTAGTTTCTCTCTAGTGGCAGGAGGAGGATGGGGGCTGTTGAGGGGGTGGGGGGCATCCTGAAATGCAGAGCGGAATTCTCAGGTTGGAGGAGGTGAAGAACGTGGCTGTGGTGTGGAGAACCACATCCATGTCTCCTCTTCATGCTGGATCCCTTGGATTTGCCTGCAGGACCCGAAAAGCGTAACCCCCCACCCTGGGCTCCCTACTCAGCACGGGAACCCTTTTGTGGGGAAAATTTTATCTGAGGGGAAAAAGCACCAAACCCAACCTCAACTTCTTCAGCCAGGGCTGAGTGAATGGGAGCCGTGGGGTGGGCTGGGAAGGAGAAGACCCCCGGGAAGCCGCGGCTCGGTGCCTCCTCCCCCTGCGGGTCCCTGACCTCCCGTTTGCCTGTCAAGAGCGAGCTCCGCCACCGAAACACCCCCTGTCAAATTAGTGAGTCAGAAGACGTAAGAGAGACCACCGCTGCTAATTTGTACATTAACTGGTTCTGACAGAAATATTTCACAAGTGAAAAAACAGAAAATGTGCCTCAAGACAATGTGCAACTTCCGTACCAGCAAACTTCTGCTTAACTGTGCGGTGCCCGAGGAGGGGGGACCCTCTGCCCCGCCGCGCCCCCCGGGAGCACCGGGGTGGGTTTGGCCCCCGGAGATGCTCCTGGACTGCTGGATCAGGCCCTGAGCCGAGGGAGAGGGGCTGGTAGCCGCGGACTCCCCAAAATAGGGAGGGGGGGGGGGGGGGGCGGTGGATCCTGGCACTGTTCCCCATCGGGAAAAGGGAAAGGGATTGTTGGGGTGGAAGGGCCTTGGTGACCGCCCCCTCCTCGCCCCAGGATAGAGGGGTGCTGCCCCTTTGCAGCACCCCTCTATCATCCACCCTGCTTCCAGCAGCTTCCTAGATCGGGGTCTGCTCCTTCTTGTCCCCACCCCAGGATACGACCACAGGGGCTGTTCCCGTTGTCACCATGTCGTGGGCTATGGCCACCCTGCCAGGAAAATGCACCGGTGCAGCGGCTCCCGGCTGTGCCCAACCAGCCCCTCTGTGCCCCGCGGGAGATCACCGGGCTGCGAACCCCCCCGAGCCACCCCAGCACTGCCACCTCCTTGTCACCACAAGCGGCGGTGGCCGAAGCTGGTGGCCGAGCCCCCCGGCCGAGCCCCCGGGCGGCAGGACCCCCCCGTCGGAGGAGCAGCAGGAGCCCCTCAGTGCGGCCTCCCACCCTGCCCTGCCCCGGCCTCCCCCGGCCGCGCCGGTGCGTGTCGGGGCGCGGGTGGGAGCAGGTCCTCGGGCCAGCAGCGCCGAGCACATGATCTGTTGTGGCAGGTTCCCTGCAGCCTGGAGCCAGCCCCGAGCGAGCGCTGGTGATGGCTTTAATTGCTTTCAGATTCGATAGCCCAGCCCGTGACAGCGCGGCCGCCGCGGCTCCAGCTGGGCCGGCCCGGACCCCGCGCAGCCCCTCGGATGGAGAGCCCGGGAGGACGAGGAGGAGGAGGAGGAGGAGAGGAGCCACCCTGGGATGGGACTTCCCTCTTTATCTCGGCAAAGTCTTCTCCACGCTCATGGTCCCACGAGGGTGAGTGTTTGCATCATCCCCTGAGCCTCGTCCCTGGGGAGATCCAGCTGGGGGACAGCGTGACCCCCCCGGGATGCCCTTGCAGCCCTGCTGTGAAGCCACCCGGGCATGTGACACCCAGGTGTCACCGTGACACCCAGGTGAGGACCCCACAGGACCTCTCCCCTTAGGGTGCAGCTCTGCTATATCCCCATTTGGAGTGGGTGGGAATGTTGGAGGACTCCACTCCCCCATCAGAGCTGAGGATGTGGAGGGAGGGTGTCTTTGATGCCACTGGGACACAGTCTGGCCCTCTCTCGTGGCTGCCCGTGTCCCCCCAGCCTGCATGGCCGTGTTTGGGGGCTGGGAATGGCTTCCCAGGCAAATCTGGCCCAGACTTTGGGGGGTTTCTCCCCCATCTGAAGTGCCAACTGCCCCCCAAGCATCAGGTCCTCACCCTGCTGGGTGATGGCTCTGGGGGAAGCTGGGGGTCTCCTGCTGGGGGGGGAAAGGGCTGCTCAGCAACCACAGTGGCACCCGTGGGCTGGTCCTGACCCACTGGTGCCTGTGCCTGCCTCCTCCTCCTCCTCCTCCTCCTCCTCCTCCTCCTCCTCCTCCTCTTCCCTGCTGCTTCGAGGGTCTGAAGAGCCTCCTCCAGCTCCAGCCCAGCCCAGCTGGGTGCAGGCAGCTACTGGCACAATCCATAATGTTTCCCTGTCTGCCTGGCACTGGAACGTGCTCGAGGGGAGCGGGATGGGCACCCCAGCACCCAGATGGGCACCCCAGCAGGGCTGGGGGTCCCAACCTGAGCCACCCTCCTGGCACACGGTGACAGTGATGGCCATTCCACGTGTCCTTCCTGAGGGGGCCCAGCCAGGAGCCCCGGCCGCAGCAGCAACCCCTCCCTCCGGGGTTACTGGGATGGGGATGGGGCTTCCTTACAGGCGACCCCCAACCCCCCCTCCTGGTGCCTGCAGTTCGGGCAGCAGCAGCGGCTGCTGGCTGTGGAGGTGAAGGCTCCTCGATCTCTCTCCAGCCCGTGGCAGAGCGCGGGACACAGCGCAGGATGAGGAGGGGCCCGCTCGCATCCCGATCCATTATTGCGGGCAGCGCCGGCGGGCGCCCGGGGCAGGGGCTGCATTATTGACGAAGGGGAAGGCAGGCCGGGGCGCAGGCAGGGACCCTCCTGCAGGGCTCAGCCCCGGGCAAAGCACTTCGCCAGTGCCGCAGAGCCGCAGAGCTGCCGGGCCTGGCCCGGGGCAGCGGCCGCAGCCGCCGCAGCCGCCGCCGCAGCCCGGTCGTGCGATCCAGAGCAACCCCCGCGCCCGGGATGGTGCCGGGCTCGGGGCTCCCCTCGGCGCACCCCGGGGAGGGTGGCACGGACGGGCAGCAGTGCCCTTGTGAACCCCGCGCTGGCACCGGTGCTGCAGCTCTGCCCCCCTCCAGCCCGGCGCAGCGCTGGTGCTGCGCTTTTTTAAGCTTCCCTCTGTCTCTCGGCGGAGATTTGTGGCGTAAAATGCACAATATGTTCTATCTGCCCTGTGGGAGCCATAAAATATTCACCAGCAGCTCCCATTATAGTCACAGTGAATCACAGGGAGCGCTCGAGCCCTCGCTCCCCGACGTGCCCCCTCCCCCTGCAGCCCCGGTGCAGCCTCGGGGCCCCGACCGTGCCAGTGCCAGGGCCTGAGGAGCAGCCAGTGCCCGCCCAAATCCCGCAGCAAGGACCCACGTTCCCACCTCAATCCCCGAGAGACATCCCCGGGATCGGTGGGTCGAGGGCTGGTGACTGCACTGATGGAATGGCAACTTACAGAATGGTTTGAGTTGGAAGGGACCATCTTGTTCCACCCCCTGCCATGGGCAGGGACACCTCCCACTAACCAGGTTGCTCCAAGCCCCGTCCAACCCGGCCTTGGACACTTCCAGGGATGGAGCATGGGCAGCATCTCTGGCTGCCTGTGCCAGGGTCTCACCACCCTTCACCTTCAGCTGCCCGAACACCCTCCTGGGTGCCCAGGGAGGAGCAGCACCAGCCCTGTGCATGAAGGGGACCAGGATGGTGGCAGCAGCAGCGGGGTGGGCTCACGTGCCCACAGCAGCCTGTCCTGGCTGCCCTGTCCCACCACACACGGGCTGGTGTGTGAACATCCCCAGGGTGACTTGTGCTGTCACTTGGCTTTTTGCAGCCACAGCCCCCTGAGGGAGGTGTCACAGCCCTGCCAGGGTGGTGGGACAGCCCCTGCCTGCTCCTTGACTCTGCTGTCATACCTGTGTCTCACTGCTCTTCATACGGCTCAGTACCAGAGCACTCCCCTGCTTCCACCTCCCCCCATGTCCTGCTGTCCAGCATTCCCTTCCATCCATCCTTCCCTTGACCCACTGCCCATCCCCACTGGTTCCCACTGCCCATCCCCACCTCCCCCTTCTGACCTCAGACTCAAGATTGACAGAGTCAAGGGATGACAAATTTCCTAATAAAATGACACCCTGCTCTGGAGCTGATATGCCAAACACAATTTTCTCTTTTGCCACACAATCATATGTAATTATAAAGCAGTTAATGCTGCCTCTGCCCTTGGGAATCAGGCCCAATTAGGGTTGAATTTCACCTCCACCCCTTCCATGGCCACACTGCAGCTCTCAGCACAATCCATGATATCTCCTCAGAGCTCCCTACAGTGTCCCATTGTCCCAGTGTCCCAGGTAGCATCATTGCCACCCACTGCCATCCCCACACCTGCTCCTGGGACGTGTCCCCTCCCAGCACCAGCCCACACGAGTGTCCCCGGCTGCACCGGGCAGTGCCGTGCCAAGCTCCTGGCACAGCAGGATTTGCCCCCGGTGTGTTGGGTGGCACAGGGCTCACCGGGACATGGCTCCAGAGAGCCGTGGGGAAGGCAGGACACAGTCACCCACCTGGGCTGGTCATCATGACAAGGGCCACCACCACCAGGTCACCGGGCTGAGATGTCCCAGCACGTCCTTAGCTCTGAGCAGGCTCAGTGTGGGATGGGGGGACCGTGGTCACACACGGGGTCACCCCGTGGTGGCCACACAACCCACTGGGATAGCCGGGAGGGAGCAGGGCCCAGGCAGCAGCTTCCCAGGGCAGCCGCGAGGGTTAAACCCGGCTCCTCTCCCTGAACAGACTGAGGGAGAGGAGGGAGCGTGGCAGTGCCCTCCCCGCCAAAATTAACTCTCCATCTGTTTCTCCCCGGCTGAGGCTGATGGCTTGTGACAGGGCCTCCTGAATGCAAAGATGTTTCGCCCGGAAAAATCTATTACAAGTTGCTGTAAGAAAGACTGAAATCCTCTCCTTCTGTCTCTCCCTACTGGTCTCAAGGTGCCCACCCGGGGCGAGCGCGGGCTGGCACACAGCCGGCCGCCTCCGCTCAGCCGGAAAGCTCTGCCCGCGCCAGCCGGGCTCGCCGCCGGACAAACGGCACGGGAGGGAGCCGGGTGCTGCCCTGGTGCTGGGGAGGAGGGAGAGCTGCTCCTTCAGCCCCAGCTCGGCCCCGGTGCCGCTGAGGCAGCGGCCACGGCCACGGCACCATCGCAGCCCTCGGCCAGGCCGTGCTGCGGGTGGGGAAACTGAGGCAGGAGGCCGGGGAAGGGGAGCCCGGCCGGGCGGGCGGTGGGTGCCCTCTCCCGGCCGCAGCACAGCCCTGCTCGGCCCTGCGACAGGAAACCTGCCACTTGGTTTACCGAGAATTTCTGGAGTTTGCTTTATTTTCGTCCCTTTCCGTGTCTCCACACAGCCTTTCTCGGCCCCCCCGCCCCGAAGTGCAGCTAAAACCCCCAAAAATTCAAATTCCCACTTCTTTTTGGAGCTCAGCTCTCTCTCCAGCACACTGCCAGATGCTTCATGGAAATGCCTTCAAGACCTTTTGCTTTGACCCTAAAACCTCCCCCCTCATCCCCGTTGTCTGTTCCGCAACAGAACCAGGCAGCTTCAGTAAAAAACAAAACTTTATTTGGTCCATCAGAACCTGAGTTTGAAAACCACCCATGGATAATTCGTATCATACAGGGATTACTGATCTGATTTACAATTGATAAAATATCCTATGATTCTGAAGAGCTGGACAGTATTTACAGGGTTAAAAATATTCACAGCTCAGAAAGACAGAAAGAGAGAGGAGAAAAAAAAGTGAAGGACAAATAATCCCAAGGAGGAAGGAGTTGGAAAGAGAGAAAACAGATCGACAAACAAAAATACAGACAGAGCTTGGTTCAGCAGTCCCAGCTGGGGGGGCCAGGAGGGTGCCAGGGCAGCCCACCCCCCTGCCCACCCCCTGGGGGACACAGAGGGACAGGCTGGGCAGGGCTCCACACACACCCCTGCCCAGCCCAGCTGCTGGTGCAGGGTTTAGGGTGCAGGGTTTGGGGTGCAGGGTGCCCCCCAGCACAGTCCCTGCCAGAAGAGGGTCCAGCATTGCCCACCACCCCCCTCAGCTGCAGGTCCACACAGCTTGGGAAGGAGAGGGTACACAGGGGGACCCCCAAAACACACACACATGTACACACACACACACGTGTACACACACACACACACACACACACACACACACACACACACACACACGCCAAGTCAGAGAGCCACGATGCCCTGAAAGCATGGGAACAGCTCCCACCAGGATCAGCCCCTGCCCCGGAGCACCCATGGGACCAGCAGCACCCCGAGGCCCTCACAGCCTTCACCTTGTGCTCACTTGGCCTCTGAAGGAGGGGACTCTCCACTTCCCCCCCAAAATCAACCCCCTCCCCAGCACACGGTAACACCAGGGGCCTGCTCCCCACCCCCAGGTCTGTCCTGCTGCCCCTGCAGGGCAGTGCCCAGGGGGCTGAGCCCAGCTCGGGCCATGGCTTCTCTCCAGGCACTGCTTCCACCGGCTGCCTTTGCATAGTAACACTTGTGTGACAGTTGAGGGGGGTTCCCGCTGCCACAGCCCCCACGAGCATCACCCCATGGGCTGGCTTCCCATCCACAGTCACAGCAGAGGGGGCACCTCTGAGTTTCACCCCAATTACAGTGAAACCCCTCAGAGCAGCTTTCCAGAAGAACCCCGTGCCCTTTCCTTCCCAGCCTGGCACCTGGGACAGGTGGGGTGGACGGGGAGTCTGGGCACCACAGTGGGTCCCTGGCATGGGCAGCACCATGGCAGGGTGACCTCGGCACCCCTCGGCCCATCCTTGGTGCCACGTTGGTCCTGGGAGTGGACATGAGGGAACAAGACAGCGGGAGGGCCCAGGGACACACGGAGGGTCACACAGACGGACAGACATCAGAGGTATATTCTTCTTTTTGCAGCACCAGCGCCCTGGCGCCGCAGGAAGGGGCAGAGTCCTGAGCGTGGTGCCTGGGAAGGGCTTTGACAGCAACCTCCAGCCCCCCCTCTCCCACCGCCCCCCGGGGCAGGCAGAGGGCACCAGGCCCAGGTACGGGGCAGGGGGGATCCTGAGATGGCCCCGTGCCCCCAGCGCTCCTCGTGAAGTGCGTGGGGGCCGGCGGGGCCGGGCGGGGGCAGCGGGCGGGGCTGGTCCTGGTGCCGAGAGCTCACCCGGCCCCGCGGGGGGGCCAAAGTGCTGGGAGCGACCCCCCGGCTCTGCCCCTGGCTCAGCGCTGCCGGCTCGGGGGAGCACCCGGGCCAGGGGCTCGGGGACAGTGACGGGGGAGCGGGGCAGGGAGGGGGAGGCGCTTTGTCATAGGGGCCGGGGGCCGTGCAGCCCCGCGACCTCGGGCGTGAGCAGCGGGTTGTGGGTGCCCTTGGTCAGCATCCAGTCATTGAGGAAGGCCTGGGTGGCTTTGCGGTGTGCCAGGCGGTGCGTGATGGAGAACCCGGCGTTACCCTCCAGCTGGGACAGAATCACCAGCACCTGCCTGTGGAAAGAGCAAAGGGCTCAGGGCAGTGGCCTCTGACCTGACAATTGTACCCTCTGCCCCAGGAATCCCACTCCTGCCCTGGGAATCCCACCTCTGCCCTGGCAATTCCACCCCTGCCCCAGCAATCCCATCCCTGCCCCAGTAATCCAATCCCTGCCCCAGCAATCCCACCTCTGCTCCGGGAATCCCACTTCTGCCCTGGCAGTTCCAATCCCTGCCCACACCTCCCTCCCAGGCTCTGCCTCACTGCCAGCCCCCTGCCAGCCCCCTGACCCACCCCTGCCTACCCCGGACCTGTGCAGGGGGGGGACGCTGTCCTGTGTCTTGAGGCTGCCGCGCGTGGACACCACGTTGAAGCTGTCGGTGCAGTCACACTGGACGTGCAGGTAGGACTTGGGGTGCCGGTTCTCCACCACCACGATGAGCCCTGCCCAGCCATGTGTCAGGTAGTAGCAAGTCATCCCTTCACGGCCCTGGGGAGGACAGCAGGGGAAAGGGATGAAGCCTCCAGGCACCCCTGCCCCCGAATCGAAACCCCTGGATTGGCATCTTCCAGTCCAGCCAAGGGCTGCCCCTCTGCTGGGCTGCCCCACGTTGCCCCGGGGGGCAAAGGGGGTGGGTACCCCTGGGGTGGCAACCAGAACTGGCACAATTGTGCCAGACTGAGGACACTGCAGACCAGGGTCCAGGTTCCCACTGGCAGCATCACCCCCCCCTCCCCACTGCAGCCACAGGGGCCCAGACCCCGCCCCGTGCCCCCCACCCACCTCATGGCGCTCGCCCTTGTTCTCAGTCAGCAGGATGATGGCATCTGCCAGCGTAGTGGGCTGTGCCTCCACCTGCTCCACCATCACCAGGCGGGAGCTGTAGATGGCCAGGATGTAGCTGGAATAATCAGTGGCTGGTCGGCTGCTGGTGGGACTGGAAGCTGTGGAGACAACCGGGGAAGGGGCCATCAGGGAGATTGTCACCAAGCCCACAATCCCTGGGAGCAGGGTGCTGCTGGGCGCTGCACGTGCAGGCAATCTCCACCTCCAGCAAGGTCCCCACAGTGAGGATCAAGGGCTTTGCCACCTCTGCCTCCCCCAGCTGTCCTCCAGCCCCTCACCCTGGGTGGCAGGGCCGGCCAGGGCAGTGCTCCAGTGGTTGAAGGCACAGCACACCACGGCGTACTCGCCCGGCTCCAGCATCACGTCGCAGTTGACGAACTTCTTGACAGCTCGTTTGCTGTGGGCCATGAGCCGGCCCAGGCTCAGCTTGTTCCCGCTGGTGAAGGTGGCCCGGAAAACCATGATGCACAGATCCAGCAGGTGACTGTCCACTGTGTCTGACCGCCTGCACCAGAGGGAAGGGTCACATGTCACCCAGGCCACAGTAGGTTGGCATGTCCAAGGGAAGAGCCATCATCCCACTGCCCCAAAAATCCAGCCCCAGCAACCAGCTCATGTTCAGGGCTTGGGTTCCAGCTGAAACACGAGCAGTTCCAAAGAGCTGGATGAAGTGCACGGTGATGGAAGTCCATCTCTGGGCTCTGAGACACTGCAGGATGCCATGTGGCAAGAGGGTGATGTGTTTGGGATTACCCAAGGGCCCAGAGAATCATGGAATCATTAAGGTTGGAAAAGCCCTTTGAGACCATAGAGTCCAACCATTCCCTTGGCACTGCTAAGGCCACCACTAACCCATGTCCCCAAGTGCCACATCCCCATGGCTTTTAAACCCCTCCAGGGGTGGGGACTCCACCATTGCCCTGGGCCACCTGTGTCAATGCCTGACCACCATTTCTGTGAAGAAATTTTCCCAATATCCATCTAAACCTGCCCTGGCACAACTCGAGGCTGTTTCCTCTTGTCCTGTCCCTTGTTCCCTGGGAGCAGAGCCCGATCCCCCCTGGCTCCCCCCTCCTGTCAGGGAGTAGCAGAAACGAAAAGGTCCCCCCAAGCCTCCTTTTGTCTGGGCTGAGCCCCCCCAGCTCACCTGCTGCCCTCCTGGAAGAGGGCAAACTCCAGGGCTGCACGTTCCAACACTGTCAGCGACGTCACCGTCACCGGCCCGTTGGCCTTGTTGGGGAACATGCCCTGCACACGCACCTCGTGCCAGTCTGAATGGAGCTTGCAGATATCCACGGAGTCAAAATACCTGTGGGAAGCTGAGCTCAGCCCCAGGGGATATGTGGGTCTGTCCCCACATCCCTGGGGGTACACTGCTCTGTCCCCACACCCCAGCATGCTGCAGGTCCCCCGCATCCCTTGGGAATTCCCATTCCTGCCTGACCCAGTTGGCCCTGTGTCCCATTTTCTGTCCCTGCCCAGCTGCCCACCCCACAGCCTGTGCCTACTTGATGAAGTCGCTGTACTCCATCCAGAACACGCCCTCGCTGCTGCCATGGGGCATCAGGTCGTGGCGCAGGGGCGCCGGCCAGTGCGGCCACTCGTCCGACCAGCTGCCATTCCAGGAGAAGCGGCCCCAGGGATTCCGGAGCCGCAGTAACCTGGGAAAAGGGGGAAAATGGTGTTAGACACCCAGGAGGAATGGGAGACCCAGTCAGCCCAACGCAGAGGGCAGCCCACCACATCTGCCCCTGCCTCCCAAAGCCCTCACAGCAACCCAGACCTAACTTGTCACCCATACTGTTGCCCTAGATGTCCCTGTCCTGCTGCTCTCTCTGTCCTTCCCTGCCCAAAGGGGTCAGCCAGGTTCCGTGGGGATGGGGTTCTGCAGAGAAGTAGCTGCTGAGTGACACAGTTGAAAATGGGGCTTCCTACAGCACCCCAGTTGTGGGGGCAGCTTCTGTTCCTCTATCCCTGCTCCCTCCAAAGGTGAGCAGGATGCTCTGACCACCTCGCTGAGCTGAGCACTCCACTCAATCCCCTGTGTCTTGTGAGACCAGGTGAACCATTCTACACCTGGATGTGGAGCCAGCACCAGACGAGGACAGCTCATATGACAACAGAATCTTGTGACACCCTGGAATGGGACACTGAAGAGTCCCCAAGGTCTCGTCCAACATGCCCTGAGTGCCCAGGGTTTGTGCTGGGGCTGTGGGCAGGGGCAGCTGTGCTCACCTGAAGCCCTGGACGTCCCTCACATCCAGGATGGAGTAGGCGTGCCGGGGCCGCAGCCCCATGCTCTCGTAGGCCACGTCATCCACCTTCATGTTGCCTCCGCCACAGGACGCGCCCATGAGGAACCTGCACGGGCACAGCAAACCCTCGGTGTCCTGCCGGGCCTGGCACGGGGGGAAGTTCGTCCTTACCGCTCCAGGCACAGGACAGCTTCCCCCCAGGAAACTCTTGGATGCTCCCTCTTTGCAACAACACCGTAAACTCTCCAGGCAGTGCCCAGCCCCACTGGCCAGAGCTCCCTCCAGCTGCCCTGTGCACACTGAGCCTGGGCTGTGCTGAGCTGCTCTGCACAGCGGAGCTTTGCCCAAACCTCACCATGTTTCTGCCAGGCCCCAGGGTCTTGCCTGTCTCTGTTGCCTGAAAGAAAGCCACAGAGGAAGGCAGGTGGTCTATATGGTCAGGGGTGAGGACAGACTGTTTGGGGCAGGAGGTCTGCACCAGTCAGGTTTTGGGGGCACACCACATGCTGGGAGTTACCCACCTCCCATTTAGCCCCATACCTCGGCCTTGAACCAACCCAACTGCCCTCCTGCCAGAGTGATGAGCAGGAGCTCTCTGCTTTGGCCCTGTTCCCTCTAGACTGGCTCTGGCCATGCCCAGGTGTGTCCAGCAAAGATGGGTAGGAAACACATGCAGGGTCACACACTTCACAACACATAAACACTCAAAGCAAAGCAAGCAGGCTCGGTGCCATTTCCAGACTCCTGCAGGAGAGGAGTGCATGGGGAAGTTCCCCAGGATCTTCATTTCATATGAGAATTACTCACAGGAGAGCTTCAAGGAGGAGCTCCACCAGTGCTCCAGATGAGTGGTGGGCTCCACCCCAGGTAATGCAGTAGCCCCTCTCCTCTGAGCCCCTACAGACAAGAGCAGCCCCCCTCGCCCCCTCTCCGAGTGTCCGTGCTCCTGCCACAGCGCCCTCCTGCCTCTTCTTACCCAGCCTCCTTAGAACTCAGCATTTTGGCCCAGATGAGGTCAGTGTCAATGGGCTCCTCACGAGGGTTAGTGGAGCTGACCTGCAGCATCAGGCTCTCGCAGGGGGCCCCCGTGAGCGTGGCCAGGCCCTCGATGGCACGCCCGGCCTGGAGGGCGAAGTACGAACCGTGCAGCTTGGCCAGCGCCTTCTCAATGAGGGCGACCCACAGCTGCTTCCTCTGGGCCTGTGAGACAGGGAGGGACACATCACACACCAGGCAGGACCTAGGAAAGCCCCTCTCACCCACCTCTGCCCTGCCAGCCCTCCCACTGCCACAGGAGACAGAGAGGCAGGAGCAGCAAGGCCAAGCCACCAGGAGCTTGTCACCTTGGCCAACAGCGAGCCCGTTCACTCTCTGCTCGGTGTTTTGTTTGCACAGCTTAATTCTCCTTGGGAAAAAGTCCTGGAGTGCAGATCCAAGAGGCCTAAATGCTGACAGAGCTGCAGCCAGGGGTGGCCAGCAGTCAGGCTGGCAGGGTGGGTGCCCACGGTGCAGGCCCTTCCATCTGCCTCAACCTGGACTTAAAACAGTTTAATAATGGAAGAGGACACCAAGGCTGCCAGAGCTCCAGGAGTGCTTGGACAATGCTCTCAGGCACATGGTGGGACTGCTGGGGTGTCCTGTGCAGGGCCAGGAGTTGGACTCATAATATTTGTGGGTCCCTTCCAACTCAGGAGATTCTATGATTGGAGCACACCTGGAACAGCTGGAACTCTGCTGCAAACCAAAACCAACACCCCTTTGTCAAAGGAGATGGCCCAGAGCACACATGGCTGTGGGACTGATTAGATTTCACCCATGGAACAGGCACTGCTTCAAGGACAAGCTCCAAAAACTTGGAGTGGCAAAGTCCTCTTCTCCAGCACAGGGAGTAATTATAAGCCCTAATTACAAGATGCAAGTTTTTTCCCAGCAAATGGGGTTTGGTATCCGGTGCTTGGGGGGCAGCAGGGAAAATCACTGGGACATTGTGACTGTGTGTGACTCACAGGTGGCAGCCAAGAGCTGGCAGAGGAAAGGAGGGCAGTGAAGATTTCTTTCCGATGGATAAAGAGAGCTTATAAGTGCTTTTTGCTGGTTTTTGGGTCCCTCACTCAACAAAATCCATTTTGTTTATTTCTGCCTGAGCCGCAGCCAGGGAGCTCAGATAAGAGCCTGATTTTGTTTTATTTTTAAAACCCTGTTTTTCCTTTTTTAGCCCCCATGTCCAGCTCACACAGCTGAACACTCAGCAGAAAAATCTCGACACGATTCAGATGCCCCTGGAAACAGAGGTAAGGCAAGCCCAGCCCATGTGAAAACCTTCAATCTTTAAAAAAAACCCCAAAGCAAACTTGAAATTCATAAGAGAGGAAAGATGGATGGAAAACAAAAGAACCCAAGACAGGTAAATCTTATGGTCAAATAAAGAAATGCATCTGGATCCTCTCAGTCTGGGAGAGGCAGAATGTAGACACAGATCCCTTCTTCCCCTCTCCAAAGTTTCAGGGTCCTCTCCTGACACAATCTACACATGACACAGTTTGGGGCTGCGTGTCAAAAACCAGAGGACTGGGATTTGCAGAACGAAATCCGACCCAACAGTCCCTGGCTCCTTCTGACAGTGGCACTTTGTTTTCTTTGGCAGATTTTGCCGCCTGAGTTTCAATAAAGACGTTCTCAGTCTCCTTCATGGACATGATCCCAGCAAGAGCCTCTGGGCCTGGCAGGCAGGGTGGGCACAGCGCGTGCTGACGTCCTGAAGGGGCTGAGGGAGCTCCGTTCACCCGAGCAGATCCCACCCCGGTGTGCCCAGAGCAACCGGGCACTGGGTCGGAACAGGCTGCTCCATGTGCCATCCCCTCCCTCTCCACGGTCCCTCCCTGGCAAAGCCAAGCTGCCAGACGTCCCCGCAGAGGAAAGAAACAGCTTTCCCTCAGCCCCTCACAGTGCAAAACACAGGGTAAAATGTTTTCCTTTCCTGTGAAGAATAAGGACAGATTTCCCTGCAAGTGGAAGTGGTTGTGGTGGAGAGAGGAGTGAGGGAAAAGCAACTGTGAATGAAACTTCTCCACTGCAGCCTGGAAAATGCCAGAACGGGTTTAAATAGATGTGTGTTATGGCCTCAAATAGTTCAGCTGTCTTGAGAGCACAGCAAAGAGCAGGGTCCTGAGCTGCAAATAGGGTGCAACCAGGCTCAGTACTGGGTCCTGCACTTAAGTCACACCAATCCCAGACAGCTCCAGGCTTGGGGCACAGTGGCTGGAAACTGCCCAGCAGGAAAGAACCTGGGGGTGCTGGTCAGCAGTGGCTGAACATGAGCTCAAGTGTGCCCAAGTGGACAAGAAGGCCAATGGCCCCTGGGCTGTACCAGTGTGGCCACAGGACCATGGCACTGACCATCTCTGTGCTGGCACTGCTGAGGCACCTCCAGCCCTGGGAGCAGTTCTGGGCCCCTCAGGCAAGGGACACTGAGGGGCTGGAGTGTGTCCAGGGAAGGGAATGGACCTGGGGAAGGGGCTGGAGCAGCAGGAGCGGCTGAGGGAGCTGGGGGGGCTCAGCCTGGAGAAAAGGAGGCTCAGGAGGGACCTTCTGGCTCTGCAACTCCCTGACAGAAGGGGGGAGCCAGGTGGGGGTTGGTGCCTTCTCCCAGAAAACCGGCCATTGACAAGGAGAAATGGCCTCAGGTTGTGCCAGGGGAAGTTTAGGTTGGATATTGACAAAATCTCTTCACAGAAAGAGTGGTCAGGCTCTGGCACAGCTGCCCAGGGCAGTGGTGGAGTCCCCATCCCTGGAAGTGTTCAAAAAATGAGTCAGAGTGGCACTTTGTGATATGGCTTAGTGGGCATGGGAGGATTTGATCAAAGGTTGGACCTGACCATCTTGGATGAACCATGAACCGCGGCAGTACCTCCATCCGTCCTCTCCTGGGAGAGCCTGGGACGAGCCTCCCACCCCCTCCCAGCACCCTGCTCCCCGCCGGTGCCACTGACCTGCGAGAAGAGCAGGTACCCGCACTCGTCGCAGGGCAGCATGTCATCCACCAGCACCGTGGTCCAGGTGCCGTCCTTGCACAGCCGCACCTGGTAGGCGCCCTCGGAGCACAGAGTCCTGGTGATCATCACCCTCTCCACCAGCTCGGGCCGCTCGGCCAGCACGGCCAGGGCGCTCAGGAACCTGCCGGCGGGACGGGACGCGGGGCGGCCTCAGCGGGGCAGGGGCGGGCAGCGGGCACAGCCGCCCGGCCATGCAGCGCGCGGGAAGGGGTGAGGCAGAGCATGGGCTACGTGCCTGGGGGCATAAATGGGTTTGAGTAGGGCTGGGGGGGCCGAGCTGGAGCTGGAAGAAGGGGGGGAAAGGAGGAAGGGGCGGGGGGTGTCAGCCCGGCTCGCTCCCCCTTACCAGCAGTTTCCCAGCAGGCCCTGCAGGATGTCCGAGGGCCTGGGTGTCCGGAACACCGACCACTTCACCGACCGGTCCTTGAAGATGCTGCAGTTGATTTCGTGGGGCCGCAGCCACTGCTTGACCCGCTGCTGCACGCTGTCACCTTCCGGGAACCCCACGGACTTGGGCCCAGGGGGGAAGCTGTCATCTACAAAATTCACTTTGTTCTGTGGGAGCACAAGGCAAAGAGAGCATCAGCTGGGGCCTCTTGGGACTGGCTGGGCACAGGGAGCTCCCCAGTGCCCCCTCAAGAGTGAGAGCAGAACTCCCAGCCCTCCCACCCGGCCCGGACAGACCCTTCCCAGCACTGCAGGGCAGCAGGGCTGGGAGAGGTGTCTGCTGGCAGCAGCAGGGATGGTTTTTGTGCTTCAGGTCCAGTGTTCAGCCCTGTCAGGGCCAGCTCACCTCTCCAGCCCCAAGCTCCAGAATAGGACTCCAATCTGCCTTTTCCTGTTTCACAGGAGCCTCCCTGGGTAGGGATTGTCTCACACCTTGTGCTGGTGCTAAAAGCTGGGCCGTGGGGGGCCTTGGCTGCCTCTAGAAGTGGCAAAGCCTGCAAACAGCAACCCTGCAAGGAGCCACCTGGCAAAGCAAACACTCCTCAAGTGGAGCCCTGTCCCTGCTCTGGAGGGGACATGCTGGGCTTGGCAGTCCCGTGCCAACCCCCAGGCACATCCATGGGGGACCTGAGGGGCAGCTTTCGCAACTGAATTCAGCCAGACAAGCAATTCCAGAGGGAGGGTATCCCAGGTCGGAGCCCTCCTGTAATAGCTGTTGTGCAATAAATAAATAGGATGGATGGAAGGGCAGGTGATCCCAGAGGCATCACCCACATGGATGGTAACACAGAACACCAACTGGAGAAGGGCAGCTTTTTCAGACAGTCTAACAAGGGGTGAAATAAGAACAGGTGTTTCTTTGTTATTGTTAATTAAATTAAATTAAATTCTTTCAGCAAAAGCTGGCTCTCATTTAAATTAGCTTTATGCACACCAAACTAGTAGTTGTCCTCCTCTTTTGTGGCAATGCTATGTGAATGCTTCCTTTGTGGGGCCTCAATTAGCACCTCCAGCTTCTCTCTTGCAGAGGGGTGTTTTTCAACTCATAGCTGTCATGTCCCAGGGTGTGCTGCTCTCTCAGGGGAACATCTGCTCCCTGCAGCTGACGAGAAGCCACCTCTGCCAGCAGCTTCATCTCGTCACATCCTGGCCTCACACACGGCCCTCTGGGCTCCTACACAGCCCTCTGGGCTGCTCAGGAACCTGCTGTGCAGGGCCACATGGACACAAGGGAGGGGATTCTCCCCTCTACTCTGCCCTCCTGAGAACCCACCTAATACTGTGTCCAGCTCTCCAGGACTCAGCACAAGAAAGATGTGGAGCTTTTAGAGCAGGTCCAGAGGAGACTACAAAGATGCTCCAAGGGCTGGAGCCCCTCTGCTCTGGAGCCAGGCTGGCAGAGGTGGGGGTGCTCACCTGGAAAAGAGAAGGCTCCAGGGAGACCTGAGAGCCCCTTCCAGTACTTGAAGGGTGCTTATAAATAAGAGGGCAAGTAGTGATAAGACAAGGGAGGACAGTTTTAAACTAAGAGGAGAGATTTAGGTTAGCTATTAGGAGAAGATTCTTCCCTGTGAGGGTGGTGAGGCCCTGACACAGGTTGCCCAGAGAAGCTGTGGCTGCCCCATCCCTGGAAGTGTCCAAGGCCAGGTTGGACAGGGCTTGGATTCACCTGGGCTAGTGGAAGGTGTCCCTGCCCATGGCAGGGGGTGGAATGACACAGGCTTTAAGGTCACTTCAAACCCAAACCATTCTGTGATTCTGGTGGAAGAGGTCAGCTCTGCTCTCTCCCAAGACTGAAGAGAAAGGGTAAAGCTAATAAGGGGACCACACATTGAGAAGAGCTGGAACAGGTACCCCTGGAATAACGGAGGAGGGAAAGCCCACTGCAGGAGCTCGACCAGAAATCCTGACAGGGAGCAGCATGGGCTGCTCCACGTGACACGGGGCAGGGGGACAACAGGCAGAGGAGAACTTGGACAGCCTGACACTCCTCCAGGGAAAGGATGAACAGCCTGGGAACTACTGGGACAGAAGGAAGCTTGGAAGCTGCCTCACACACTGGCCTCAACAGAAGCATTGGTGGGAGGCTGCAGGGACACTGGGAGCAGAGCAGGCACGAGGGTGGGAGCAGCACTGTCCCCCCACTGCTGCCAGGCCTCCCTTGGACTGCAGAGACTCCTCTAAACAGTGTCAGAGTACAGCAGAGATTCAGTTTGAGGAGGATTTTTGGGGGATAGCCCACGCTGATCTAACAGCACAAGGGGCTCAGCCAAGGCTCTGACCGAGCAGGATGGGGCAAGGCAGGCTCCCCTTCCTGGCAGTGCCAAGCTGCTAATTCAGCCTAGCCATCATCATGATTCATCCTTCAGGCCTGATTCCTGAAGTAACAGATGTTCCCTGCCTACAAAAGAGGTTATTCACTTGCTTAAAAGAAGGGGATAAGCAGAATCTGGGTCTCTCTGCTATAAAGACACCCACGCCTGTTAGCATGGACATGTAGCAATTTTAAAAGCCCAGAACCCCCAAAACAGGATCACTGTCAGAGCTTCCCCCCAAGCCAAATATCTCTTGTCCCTGGCCTGTGCAGTGGAGACACAGTCATGGACACGCTTCTCAGACCAGGCAGACAAATCCTTGTCTGCATGTCAAAATGGGACTGCAACTCCCTTTCCATCTGGTCCAGAAGAGCTGGAGGCTTCCCCCAGAAGGAGGCCAGAGAAAGCAGCATTCACAGGAGCATCTAATGCCACTCAGGGAAAAAATGGGGCCATCAGAGCTGTGTTTGAGGCTGAAACCCAACTGATTGAGCCAGACACTTCACAGTGGGAGGGGAGGTACTGGCACATGCTCCCGAGACCCTTGACTGGAGCCAGGCTGCAGCCAAACCTCAGCTGGCCTGCCCAGAACAGGGGGGAGCCACTTGTGCTGCACCTGTGCATTCACAACACCCAAACCAAGAGCGCCAAGGCCCAGCTTGTGCCTCTTAAACACCTGCAGTTGCTGGCAGTGGTACGAGTTCCTCTGCCTGCACCCCTGCCTGTGCCCTGAGTTCCTGCCTGCTGCACCCCAGACTTCTTGCATCCACAGGTCACAGCTGCTGCCCACAGACAGTGGTGCCACCAGCAAACCTGGGCACACTCTTCCCCAGCCTTCCCCACCCTTGGAACTGTATGACCACATCAAGGTGTCCCCTTCATCCCAGATGTTCTCTCTCACTGATTTAAAATATTGTGAGGTTTCAGAGTTAACAGGTTAAGCACTAGGTTTTAGACTTCTTCACCCTTGGACCAGGAATGGACTGTATGGGTTGTCTTCACCCCAGAAATTATTCTGCACCAACATAAAATACGACATTTCAGTGTTAACAACCAGCACCCAGCTGTTGCAGGTGAATATCTCCTCTGGAACCCCAGACACAGAGGGTCCCTGTGCCAGGCAATGCTCCAGACCCACGGCGGAGGCACAAAGGTGTCCCACCACCAAGTGAAAGCAGGAGCAAGGCTTGCTCAGCCAGGACTCACCTCCCGGCAGAAGGTCACGATGTTTTCCCACAGGGCTTTGGCCTCCCCCTCGTCCGTCTGCCGCCTCTTCTCCACGTGCATGCTCTCCCTCCTCTTGAGGGGCTTGAGGCCCTTGCGCTGGGTGATGTACTGCTGGGGGGTGTGGCAGGCCCCGCAGTGCTTGGCCTTGCCCTCGTTGAGCAGGGTGCAGGCGGGACAGGCCCACTGGCCCGGCCTGTCCTGCCCGCCGGGCAGCGGGGATGGGAAGAGCCGGGCGACCTTGCGGGCGGACGGGGCCTTGGAGCCACAGGAACAGCCGCCCCTGTCGCCGCAGTCAGGGCAGCGCGGGGCAGGCTCTCCCGGCGGGCCGTGCTCCTGGAAGCCGTGCAGCTTGGAGGAGCCACACACCTTGCACTTCTGCGCCTGGGTGGGGTTCTTGAGGGTGCACTTGGAGCAGGACCAGGTGGTGAAGTCGGGGCTGGAGGGGCTGCACGGGGTGAACCTCACTGAGTCACCCACCACGTTGATGGTGTCGCTGCCCTTCTGGGTGCTGCAAACCTCGCACTTGCCGGCCCCAGCGGAGTTGAGCAGGGAGCAGGAGCTGCACTTCCAGTGGGACGGGCTGACCTCCATCTCCTCCTCCAGCACGCTCAGCCGCTTGTTGGACAGCAGCTCTGGGAAGCGGGCGGCGGGGGCGGCCCTGGCCTGGCTCTGGGGAGAGCCCTTCTGCCCCGCAGCGCTCGGGGCCGCAGGCTGGGGGGCTTCAGGGCCCGGCATCTGCAGCTGGGGGGGCACCTCCCGCCGGCTTCGGGGCACAGGGTTGTTCTGCAGCCCCGGGGAGAAAGGGCTGAAGGGTGGTATCTTCTGAGCCTCTTGTTCCATAGCCACGGGGCCCTGGGTGGCCACGGCATCACCATCGGAGATCTCTGCAGAGACTGAAGGCTGCGGGGTGGAGGGGACCATGTGGAACCCAGCCGGGGTGATGACTTCAGGGACAACCAGCGCCTCTGGGGGGATCTTGGGCAGGGAGAGCTTGCGTGGGCCCCCACAGGCGGAACAGGAGTTGGCCATGGGCGTGTTGTGCAGGGTGCAGCGCTGGCAGGCCCAGCCGCTCTCCAGCTCCGCTTCATCGGGGCTCTTCCCCTCCGAGTCCTCACTGCTGCTTTCTGCCTTGGCAGCCTCCTCCTTGGATGTGCCCTTGGGCTCCACGAGCACAGTGGGCTTGGGCAAGATGCCGTTGATGACAGGCAAGGGGGAGCCACTGGGCCCTGGCTCGGGGGTGAAGCCACATACCTCACAGGTCTCCTTGCCCAGAAAGTTCCTGAAGGTGCAGCGGGCACAGGCCCATTTCTGTTCCTCCACGCTGAGCCGCAGGATGTGGTTGAGGTCGGGTTTCTGACGAGGGGCTTCGCAGATGGAGCACTGCCGCTGGCCCACGGGGTTCAGGAAGGTGCAGCGGGTGCAGGACCACTCACGGACGGCAGCCATGGAGCCGGGAGAGTGGGAGTGGCTGCAAGGAAGAAGATGACAGTGTGAGGCCAAGGCCATGGGCATGGTCAGGACCCTGCTTCCAGGAAGAGAACAACCAGCAGTACAGTCACTGTTCTCCAGGCACCTGTTCCTCTGGCATTGACAAATTGTCCAAGTGCATGGCAATGCACCAGCTTTCACCCAAAACACTTGAGGGACGGCACTCAAGCAGCCCACTGACCCTGCTCTCATGGTGGGGGTGTGCCCCAGTGAGCACACACACCATCTCTGTACTCAGCCTCAGCAACTTTGTGTGTCTGCAGATCATCTGTAACTCTCTGGAGTTAGAGTGACATCCTGATTTGCCTTTTTGCTGTTCCCCGCATCAATTCTTTCCTCCGTCTCTACTCCAGCCCACCTCTGTCTCATTTTCTGTTCCTATCTCCCTCCTGTCCTTTCAGCTCCCCACCACAGGCATATCACTCATCCACACTGGAATAACCATGTTATCCCACACCAGACACCACCAAGCCAAGAAAGGCAGGTTGTGGTGTACAGAGGTGCTTCTACCTGGCTACAGGTTTCAGGGCCAGAAGCCTGGCCCAGCCAGCCCAGGAGCAGAAGCTGAAGCTGGTCATGGTGCACCAGTGCCAGGACAGCTCATCAGCAGCTTCCCAGCTCAGCAAGGAGGGGCACCATGTCCCAGCTCCAGCTGCCTCCCCACTTACCTGGGAAGCACAGAGGCCACAGAGCCCTGCAGTCAACACCAGCCCTCAGTTTAAACCTCCAATGCTGCCTGGGAACGCCAGAAACCCTGATGGGAGAACAGGTCCAACATGCACCCGAGCCACCTCTTCCCAGGGCAGGAAGTCACAATTTCATTTTCTGGGTAGGTTCAATTTTCAGAAAGTGAAGCACAGCAGCAGCACCAGCTCCAGGGGCCACAGCAACCTCTGGGTTGCAGGGAGTAGCCCTCCCAGTGCTGCCACATGAGCACACACTCAGAGAACCACAGAAGGAATCCCAGCCCTGCATGGTGCCCTTTGTCCCTTGCTCGGGGTCATTTCCTGGAGCCTAGCAAAGGTGGGGCTGAAGCAGAGCTTTCTGCTTCCTCCTCCTCCACACAAGGAACAGCTCTCCCTCAGGTAAACGTGCAGCACGAGCCCAGAGCCCTTCCTCGGTGCACTCCTGCTCCCAGACAACGTGGTTTAACCCAACCTCGAACCCAACCTCCAGGCCAGCTGTGCTTCTCTCCAGCAGAGCAGGTCCCCTTCCAACCCCTTCCACCCCACTCTGCTTGCCTGAGGTCATGGACAGGGCCAAGTCTGCAGGAGAAGCCACCAAGTCCACCCCATGCCCTCAGCTCTTCCTGGGAACAGCAAATTCAGGCCTTCACAGACCAAGGAAAGAGCAGCCTAAACCATGGGAGCTGCACCTCATGGGCTCACCATGGGCTTCCTCTCCAGCATCCCTTCAACAACCCAGTTCAATCACCATGCTGGCTGGAACAAAGAAGGGAGGGAGAACATTAATGCCACAGAGGGCAGGTGCAGAAAGCTCCAAGATGCCTGTGGAAGGACCTGGATCCTGGCTGGTCTCCAGAATCCCCAGTAGCAGCACCTGCACATCCAGCTTCCCAAGGCACTGAGCAGACTGCAATGCAGCAGCAGGGTCTGGAGGGGACAGAGGATGCAGCCAGAACCCCCATGGGGAAGAGGATGGTGACTCTCCCTTTGGCTGCTAGATGAGAAACTCTCCTGGGAACACTCCAGCAGCAGCAGCAATCCAACCACATTTTCAGACCACACTCTACAGCCACTGGAAGAGCAGCTCTGCCTCAGAGATGAGATACAACCTTCAACTCCCTTCTTAAATCAAACACTTCTCTAAATAAAGCCTGGAATCAAGAAATCCATTTTATTGCAAGAGAGAGCTTGAAAATTCATTCTGGTTCATATACCGTGCCTGCATCGTTTGAACTTTGCAAGGTATTTATTTACTGGAGTTATTCCCAGCTAAGAGAAATACAAACATTGATTTTTCTGCCTCAAGTCCTACAGCTGAGAGCCACTGCACATCGCTCTCCTGTGTGGCAGCACCGTGCCCACAAGGACTGAAAGGGAGATCATTCCTCAAGCAGAGAAGGAGAAGGAGCTCCGTGCCCGGCTCCGGCAGCAAACGGGGCCATGAAGGGCACTGTGATCCTGTCACATCCATTTGTCTTACTGGGTGAGCTCCATCAAACCACAGGCATCAGCAAAAGGCAAGTGAAGCCTGTCAGCAATCTGTGCCATCCATGGCCATCCTCCTGCAGCATTCCATGCTGTTCCCCACTGTACACTGTGCTGCCTCCAAAAAACCCACCTCTAAATGTAGATGCCACAGTGCTTCCAGAGGGTCTGGACATCCAGCCACCAACCCTCCGGCTGCACACATCCCTTTCACACACTGGTCCTACCCAGCAGGCAAAGGCTCCTGGCAATGCCACCACAGGACCCTGGAAAGAATCACTTTATCCCTTTCCATAGAGAAGGGAAAACCCAGGATAACCTAAAAGGCAGAAGTACCACACGAGGGGACAGTGGGATGAGCTGCATCACCAGACTTGTTTGATGCGGTGTCAGGGATGAGCTGCAGGCTCAGGAAAGGCAGCATCATTTCACTTGGCCAGGCAGGAGACTCAGGCTCAGCAGCAGGAAGGGAGGCAGGAGCCAGGACACTGCAGTGCTCTCCTCTAAGCTGTGACACTCCTGGGCTACACTGTCCCCCTCCTGGTCCCTCATCTCCCCCCATGCCACAGGAGTCGGCTCCTAACACTGCCCAACTGCTGCTGGCATTTCCACCTACTTGACTTTCTCAGGAAAACAAGCCTTCCAGAAAGGCCATCAGCTCTTCCCTCCGAGGTCCTGCAGTGGCCACGCCACCAGTGTGACAAGCTTTGGCAGGAGACTTCCCTGCCTGCTGTTGCACCATGTCGTGTTGCCCAGCAGCCACAGTATTCCCTGAAAACTAGCAGGAAATGCACGGAATTGGGAGAGGACATGGGACATGAATCTTCAGCTGTCCCCCACAAGACACCAGTCCCCCAGACTTGGTGACGAGCCCACAGCCTGCTGCCCCCAGACTCCTGCTAGGGCTCATGGACAGTTCCAGTCCCTGCCTGGAACATCAGGCTTAAAGGTCCAAAGATCCCAGAGGGACCTGTCTTTCCATGGTCCAACTCATATCACCACGTGGTGGATCATGGCAGCAGCCTCTGCCCCACAGCAACACCTTCCTCACAAACTCAACCAGCAGGAGAAACCCAACCACAGCCTGTCCACGCTCCATACTTCTCCCTAAAAAGCCTGGTTGGCTCCTTTCCCGGCAGGCAAGTGAGGAAACAGGGTTGTGTGCAGCACCTATTCCCCAGGCCCATCTGCTGTGTGCTAACACACACTTGCTCTCCAGCCCCAGCAAACACAACTGAGATAAACAGCACCTGCCACCTTCCCAGTGCCTGTGGAAGAGGAGCTCCTCCAAAACCAGCCCTGCAGTCACCCACCCACGGGAGGGCTTTTCTGGGGGACACTTCACTGGGAGCACGATGACACGAGGTCACCACAGCCTGGGAGCAGGGAGCTGCTGGAGGCTCTTCTGGGGTGCACACAGCAAGGAAAGGGCAACAGTGGTACAACCCCACACCTCCAGCAGCATGGATGGGGCTGGATCCACACCTCCAGCAGCATGGAAGGGGCTGGATCCTTGTGGCTGTGCTGCTCACCGCAGCAGCTCTCCCCAGCCAAGGCAGGAGACATCAGCTGGCAGGAGGCAGCACCGTGTTGGCAGGAGTGCCCCTACCCTGGCAATCACAGCAGTGTAATTATCATGCTTAAAAAATAATATAGAAGGTACTCAACCCAGCAGGCAGCTTTCAGCATGCTGAGCAGGTCCCAGGGAACCTCACTGCTCCAGGGATTAAGAGGGTTCCAGCTGGTCACCTTCCAAACCCACCTCAGGGCAGTGATATCCCCCTCCCAGGGCTCTGCTGAGAGATGAGTCTGCTGAGCCTGAGTGTCCTGTTGCTACAGAGCCCTGGCTCCTATGCAGCCATCAAACTGGCCAGGGGTGTCCACCACCTCTGGGTGCCACCTGAGACCAAAGATTTTTCTGAAGCAGGACAGAACAGGAAGGAACGGGGTAGGGAAGGAAACCAAGAAGTGCCCAAAAAGCTGCAGTTTGCGTTTTTCCTGCTGGCAAGGAGCTGGGGGTGTGCCAAGGCTGTGATGTGCAGCCGAGCTCCAGGGCAGGAGGTGGCTATCAGCCCTGGGCAGAAGCACCTTGGAACTGCCAGAGAACGGCTCGAGGTGACCTGGGCACCAGAGCGAGAGATCCCAAGGCTCTGCTGCAGAGCCCACATGGCAACAGGATTATAGGAGCCTGTGTCAATCACACAGCAACAGAATCAGGCTGTTTCTCTAAATAAAACTCCCTACCAGAGCAGCTAAAGCCTTAAAACTTACTGCTTTGGTTCTCCCCCGCAATAAATAAACAAATAAATAAAAAATCAATTGTTCCAGTCAGCAATCCCAACCCTGAGCTCTCTGACACAGAACACATCCCAGCAAAATCCTCATCTGACAAATGCAGGAAAAAGCACTACAGCTTTGTGAAGGAAAAGAAAAATCACCAAAAAAATCTAAACAAAACCCTGCCCCAATTGAATCCCTTCCCCTCCTCCCCATCCAGCTGATCATTAATATCTCCAATTTAATTTTCTTTCAACAGCACTGCAAACCCTGACCTAAGAGAGGACTGCTGAGCCTTCTCCCACACAGACCTACCACATCTCCAGAGCAGCAGACCCCCGTGCCCGTGCAGGGAGGGGTGCAGGAGGTCAGGAAGCACACGGCATCGCTCTGCCAGTTGGACTGTGAGGAGGACACGTGGGTTGGGCTCATGAAGCCGGGCAAGGAGATGCTGTTGGCTGAGCTGACTCACTCTTGCAGAGCCAGGCAAGGGCTGGGAGGCTGGACCAGGAAGGTTGCAGCAGATATACTGGCAGAGCAACACAGAAACACCAGGAACTGGGACTTTCCACTCAGTACAAGTTTCTGTAGGAGCATCAGTGGAGAAAAACAGTCTCTGATTCACACTTCGGAACCCCCAGGGCTATAAAGTAAGTGTGGCCAGCTCCATGCTGGCACCATCCAGACAGGGCAGGTTGCATAAGGACTTCCAAATCCTGCCTCCAAAGTGAAGCAAGAAAATAAAACAGCCTTTAACACCAGCGACCTTCACCCCATTCTTTCAGGACACTTCTGGGTTCCTTCCTACTCAGGATATTCTATACTGGAGAGACACAGACAAACATAAAGCACCAGAAGGGTCCTGTCCCTTTGCCCTCTTTTCCCTGAGCAAGGGGAGAGACAGCAAAGAGAACCCCCCCTACACTCACCCATGCTCTCCTAGAGTTCCATCCCGAAGTGATCAAGTCAGGCAGTGCCAGATGGACCCGCATGTCCCAAAAAACAGGGGCTGCACCTCTCCACCTGTGGGCAAAGGCAGCATCCCACTTCCACTAGAGCAAGAGTGGAGGATCCCAGGACAACTCAGGTCAGAAGAAACCCCAGGGGGGTCTCGAGCCCAAACTCCTGCTCCAAGCTGCATCTCTTAAAGAGATCACAACAGGTTGTTCAGGTTTAGACAGTGTGGTCTTGGAGACCTCCAAGCACAGAGATTACACAACCCCTCTAGGCAGTGACCTCAACTGACTGACTGACTGACCTTGGGCAAAAATGCTTCTCCTTATAGCCAGTCTGATCCCCTCCTGGTCCATCCTATGTTTGTTGTTTCCTGTCCTCCCATCCCACGCTGCTGTGAAAAGCCTGGCTCTGTCTTCTGGATGATGTCCCTGCAGGTATTGGTGGAACTTCTCCAAAGCCTTCTCTGCTCCAGCTTGAATGAATCACAGACTGGTTTGGGTTGGAAGGTACCTTAAAGACCATCTCCTTCCATGCCCTGCCATGAGTAGGGACACCTTCCACTAGCCCAGGTTGCTCCAAGCCCTGTCCAGCCTGGCCTTGGACACTTCCAGGGATCCAGGGGCAGCCACAGCTTCTCTGGGCAACCTGTGTCAGGGCCTCCCCACCCTCACAGCCAACAATTCCTTCCTAATATCCCACCTATCCCTGCCCTCTGGCAGTGGAAGCCATTCCCCCTTGTCCTGTCCCTCCATCCCTTGTCCCCAGTCCCTCTCCAGCTCTCCTGGAGCCCCTTTAGGCCCTGGAAGGGGCTCTCAGCTCTCCCTGGAGCCTTCTCTTCTCCAGGTGAACCCCCCCAGCTCTCCCAGCCTGGCTCCAGAGCAGAGGGGCTCCAGCCCTAAGTGATCAACTTAGTGGCCTCCTCTGGACTCGTTCCAGCAGGTCAGTGTCCTTCTTGTGCTGAGTTCTTGAATGAGCTCAGCTCCCTCATCCTCTCCTCCAGCCCCTTGACCATCCTAGAGCCCCTCCACTACTACTGGGAGCAGTCTCACACTACAACTCTCTGAATGACACTCCTGCTCCCCTCACAGGGCACTGGGGAAGTCTTTGGTACCTTATGGGACCGAGCAGCCCCCCAGAATGGGGCTGGGGGCTCACACCTTCCCCAGGGCACCTGCCAAAGTGCTGAGGGAGCCCCAGATGTAAAGCTGCTACAAAGCACAGCTTCATCCAAGCAGAACCCTGCCAACTCCAAAAGCACCACCAGATCAGCCTTCTGGTGACTACAGAGACAAAGCTGTTCTAAGAAACTCTTGCTAGAACAGCTTGGCTTTATTACCACATCTGACAACTCATGTTGTTCCAGGCACCACCATCACAACCACAACCAGCTGCACTGCCCAGGACAGGGACCAGCATTGGCCCCTCAGCAGTTCTGTAACACCCAGGACATGCAGCCCCCTGTGTGAAGCAGCATTAGGATCTGATCATCACACTGAGGTCAGGGGAGGAATGAAAAAAACAACTCCAAAGAGGCCATCACCTTCTTCATGCAGCCTCTGACACCAGGCAGCTCCTTCAGCCAGGACTGGAGCTAGGACCTCGTCTGAGCTCCTTTTGTTCCTTCATCTGGTGGAAGGGAACTACAACAACTACAACTACACAAACCCCTCCTGTTGTTGAAGCACTTGCGGAAATAAAGACTTCTTGATTCTGAAATATTAATAGTCGAGTGCTCTGGAGCTTTATCATATATTTATATCTGCTCTCACTCTTTAGTGTCGATCCAGGACAAATTGTCAGCAAGTTCCCAACAAACAGCTTAGATCAGGGAAGGTAAAACAGTTGAGGGACCAGCCCATTCTCCTTCCATGCCAAACTCTCCTCCAGCCAGGACACCTCTTCTTTCTGGAGGTTACCTCCTCCCAGCCCAATATCAGAGCTCCTGACCATTCACTGGGGCAGGACAATTACATTTACGCAGAAAATGGTATTTTCCACTGGTAACAAGCTGCAATGATTTGAAGCAAGACAACAGGCTTCGTTCTGTTTAATAAAGCAAACAGACAAAAATCCTTCATCAAAGCAGAAGGGAGGGGAAAAAAGGTCTAATTCTGCAGCAGGAGACCATGCAAGGGTGAGCACTTGATGGTGAAGGGGGCATTTAAGACCCATCAACACTACACAACTCTCCCCAAAAGGTGCCAAGAGCCTCAGACAGACACTAAGAGTTTCCCAAGCTTATGACGCACTCCAGTTCCTGGGAATTTCTTGGTCCCCTTTCACCAAACCTCAGAGGGTTCCTGCACAGTTTCTATTTAGCTGCTTCTTTTCCTACAGTGGACACAGCTCGGGCAGCTCAGATGTGCTCCAGCAGCCAGGGAGAGAAGAGGCTGGGAGCTTTAATGAGAAGTTCCCAGGGGAAAACTGAACTCTGTTAATGAGAGTTCTGAGAGAAAGAACACTGGCCCTGTCTGTATGAAGTGCACTCAGCAGTAGAGTTTTCTGGCAGCCAACAAAACCACAGAACATGCTCTCAAACTGCAGCTTTCCCTGCAATTTGTCATCACCTCCCCAAAAACAGGGCTTGCCTGTCTGAAGACAGATGTTAGGGGTGAGAGAGGACATCTTGCTGTGGGATAGGCAAGAAAGGATTTCATAGCATCACAGAATACCCTGAGTTGAAAGGGACACACAAAGATCATGGGGTTCAACTCATGGCCCTGCACAGGACACCCCAACAATCCCACCATGTGCCTGAGAGTGTTGGGCAATTTCAAGGTGATGCTCAATAAATGTAAGTGCTTGAAAAGGATGCAAGTGGGACAGAGAACACACTCCTCTATCCTTGCCAGCCAGGAAGAGACCCTCAAGGAATGTGTCAGAGTGTGGTGGGAAACAGGAGGAGAGCAGAGGCACAGAAAGCTCCTGTAACACACACCAAAGTCTGGTTTTGATGGTGGAAGGAAGTTGAGGAGACAGTCATTGCTTGGAGAGTCCTCTTCATGGCCAAAATCCCTGGGTTTGGCTCTGGAAAAAGGAGGGAAGGAGCGGAGTCTTTGAAGGGTCTGCCCATCTGGAGTTCATAGGATCATAGAATCAACTGGGTTGGAAAAGATCTCTGAGATCATCAAGTCCAATCCTTGATCCAACCCCGCCGTGGTTCCCAGACCATGGCACTGATGCCACATCCGGTCTCATCTTAAACACCTCCAGGGATGGTGAAGTCACTGGAGTTGCAGAGCCAATGCTGCTGCAGGAATGCCAAGGGACACACCCCTGGAAGGAACATGGCTAACACTGCCTTCCCTCCGAGGCCAGGGACACATGGGGAGCGTTATCCCAAACTGAGGCACAGGAGACATTGTTCTTCATATGGAATCAGCAAAGCAGAATCAGAATCTGGAAGGCTTGTCTTGTGAGAAAAACACGCTGTGCATCATTAGCCTTTAATACACCTTAATTGCTCCCATGTTGTAAGAAAGGAGCTCTCAGAAGCAAACCAGTTTGGCTGGCAGAGCACAGGCACGCTGGGACAAGAGCATTCCCAAAGGCTCCTCAGCTAATGAGCAGGTTTCCCAAATCTCTGCCAGGACAACAAGAACCATCCCTGGGGATATGAATGGCAGAGGCAGACTGAATATTTCAGAGGTCAGCAAAGTCAAAAGTTTTGCAAGCTCTGGATTCATGAACTTCTGATGAGGGACTGGGTGTCTCACCTCCTGCACCTGCCCAAGGTTCTTGGGATGCAGGGCCCAGACAAAAGCAATGTGGTCTCTTCAAAACCCAGGATGGAGGCTCTCAGCAGCACGGGATCACCATGGGACAGGCTCTGCAGCCCCACAGCTGGCAGGGAACAGGCCCGGGAAGGTCCCCATGGAGCCCCAGCCTTGGGGACAGCCACCAGCACAGCCTCAGCTCCTCTCATGCTGCACTGTTTCTCATTAAGATCAATTCCAGCCTGTTGTTATAATTAATAACCTTGTCTTGCCTCCCTGCATGCAAGCAGGGGAAATTTCTGCAGCTGCAATCACACTTCACGTCAAAGAAACCAATTTAGCACAGCACTACTGCTGCCATCATTCCTGTGCTCAATGACTTTATTTACCTTCTCTGTACCTAAATTTCCCAGTCCTGAGTACCTGGGGAAATTAAAAGCAAAAAATATCAAGCTCCAGTTGCACCCAAATATTACAGTAGGTGAGGGAAATTTGTGTCCTTAACTCAGGCCTGTATTTACTATGGATATGTTTAAACAGGTTCAATTTGACTCAAGGAGGTGATGAATTGAATGGCCTCCATCCATATCTTGCCTTGCTTTGACTACACAACACTGACTAAAATCCACATATAGTGGCTATTTTAACCCACTTAAGAGCAAATACACAAAGGAAGTACAGCAGTTTTATAGGGTCTTGTCACAGTGGCATGACATTGCTGTAACCTGAGTGTAGAAAGCACAAAGGATCTCTAGTTCTGCTAAAACATTTTGGAGTGCTTGGGTGCCAGCAGCTCCCACAAAAACTGCTCTTTCATGGGGCAAAAGGTCCACAGTTCTCCAGCAAATGCAACACAAGAATTCAAGAATTTAATCTTTTTTGGTTAATAAAACAACAGACTAGACCTGGAAGACTGATGTTTCATTGGATACTTGTAGCTTCATCTTCTCACACACTTGTAGCAAGAAAACCCTTTGAGAACAGTGGTTTTATTCTTCAGAAAGCCTGGTATAAATTGGTTCAGCTACTTTGTGTGGTTTTTATAATTACATTCCATCTTTGGTCTGAGCAGAATGGTTCCCATGTAAAATAAAGTTGTCCAGTAAAATTCGTGAGCACCTGAAGTGGAGAAAGAGTCAGACTCCATGGAAATAATCCCATAGACCAGGAGGATACATCTTACAGAACTGCTGCTGAATAAAACAATTAAAATAAAATAAAAAGATGGCTTGGATAGAAAGGCTCAACCTCTCCCAGACTTCAGTCCCAGCCATCAAAGCAAGGCCTCCACAAAGAAAAACTGAAAGCCCTCGTGATCCACGACCCAAACAGGGTCTTGCCAATGTGTTGTGCACACACAAGGATTGTGGGAGCTGCTGTAACAGCTTTTGGACCTTCAGACTCATCTTTGAAGTGAAGCCAGGGAAAGTTTCTCTGGATGTAGCAGAAGGGAATTTGGGAATTTAATTGTCTCAAGACTGAAGTCGCACAGGGATCTCCAGCATCCAGTGCATGGCAGAGTCACAGACACCACACCAACCTCCTGGATGCTTGATTCTCCATGCTGAGATGACAGGACAAAAATCTCTCCATGAGCCACCACAGAAGAGGGCTGATGCCACACCCTGGCAGTGGGAACACGACTCAAACACCAGCACCAGGGTGCTCCTTGCTGTGCACACACGTCAGCAGGTGCCCCAGAGCCCCACTCGGCCCCTCACTGATGCTGGGAACAGGTTCAGTACAAATGTGCACTGTGGTTTCACTTCAGCAGCCTCAGCAGGGAGGGAGCTTGGAATTATTCACACATGGAGAAGCCTGAACACTTCTGAGGAAAAGAACGAAAAATTTCAAACCCTGAAGAGATCCCCCTGGGTAGGAAGGAAGGCTTTGAAGGAAGGGCAGGGTCTCCAAAAAGCTATTTAATCATTCCCTGACTTCCCTGCCTTGAGGCAGCTTGGGAAACTCCTCAAGAGCCTCTGAAGGGTCAATCCTGGAAGGACCTTCCCTGGTTGGTAACACAGATGGACTGAAACGGTGGCTCAGGGTGAGGGGGGATCAGCTGCAGGGACCCAGACAGGCCATGGGCAAAGGCCAAACAAGTGAGATGTGGCAGAGAGGAGCGATGCTGCTCACCAGGGCCAGTGTTCAGCCTCAGCTCTCAGCCCACAAAACTCTGGCCCTCTGAATATATTTACAGAGCAAAGGCAGCCCTGACATCAGGACATCAAGGGCTGATGGAATACCATGGAACCGACCACGCTCCCAGCAGGGACCAGCAAGACACGTCTGGGATGAGCTGTAGCACAACCCCCCATGGAGCAGTGCCCTTTAAACCTCAAGGTGTGCCAGAAGAGGGTGGGAGTTACCAGGAGCCCCAGAACAAACACACTTAGAGCAACATGAAGCCAAACCAGAGCCTGGATGCAGCTTCTCCTCTCACACTCACGAGGGCTCCCAGGTGGACTGGACAAACTGGGAGCAGTTTAGGAGTGAACATGTGGGCAGGACATGTCACACAGGTGCCACTCCCAATTGCCAAGCCTCCTCTGAAGTCAGGCTTTCACAGATGTATAGAAATAAGGGAACATCAAGAAAAACAGGGAGAGGATTTACAACCAATATACCAGCTCTAGGACTAGGGAGATGCTGGGCAGGAATAGCTGGGAGGATGATGTTTTTCAATACTACTGTTGCACTAATTCTTTTCAAATCATGGCAGGTTTAATTTAAAAACCCAACAGAATCTATCATGCTTGGGTCAGGAAAAGTGGCAGGGATGGCCAGAAGAGCTCAGAGTGAGAGGATTTCAGGTGAAATTCAGGAGGGAGTGGACTAGAGGACATCTGTTAGGACATCTCACATCTGGAGAGCAAGGCATGGGACAGGTTTGAGGAGCTGCAGGTGATGCGCTGCAAGACATCCCCACCTGACACTCACTGCCAGCACCACCAGCTCAGCTCCAAAACACCACCCTGTACTTTCAGAGAGTAAATTAAATCCCTCCTTCCCAGCATGAGATGGAAATTCAAAGCTATTTGCTGCCTTTGAGGCCTGAAAGGCAAAATATTGCTGTTGGGGGATGCCATGCAAGTGTGGAGAGGGTTGTCTGCCCCCTCACGTGGCCCTGCAGGGGCTGTGGGGTGGTGGGAGCTATTGCAGCACAGGCACAGGAAAGGAGGTGGGAGGATGCTGCTGAGCCCCTCTCTCCTTTTGTCCCCCCAGTTCCCAGCCCTGCCCATTACCAGCTGCATGGGGCAGGCTCCTATTTGCTTGAGAAACAACCATCTTTTTTCCCTTAATTCCCCCAACAAAATAAATCAAGGCACAGCTCCAAGGTGCAATTAAGAGAAAAACAACAGGAATCAAGAGCTTGGTACCTTTTGGGATGGAGGGAGACAGAAAGACTCATGTTTCTGAGACTAAGGAGAGGGGGCTGCAGCCTGGTAGGAAGGAAGCAGAGCCCCCAGCCTCCTCCTCCTCTTCTCCTGGGGCTTTAATTTGGCCACATTCCCAGTTCCTGGCAGAGCTGCTGCTGGGAGCTCTTCCTGCACAGGAGGACAGTTCTCAGGCCAAGCTCTGCCCCAGCACTGTCCCACACCAGAGCAGGCAGGGCCCTTCCCACAGCTGCCAGCCACGCTCAGGGCACCCTGGGCAGGACCTCCTGCATCCTGGGGAGCTGGAAGGCAGCAGGGCACTGTGGTCCATCGCCAGGGGCTGTCAAGCTCTCCTCAGGATGATTAACAGGCCTTAATGAGGAGCTAAGCCAGTCCTGTGCCTCAGGAAAGCAGCTCAAGCTTAATATCTCAGCCAACAAGCTTTGCACTGATCTGCAGAAAGAAAGAAAGATTGCCAAGGGACAGAGGAAGAGAGAGGAACTCTGGCAACTCCCGGCATCCCCAGAGTTCAGTCTGTGGTCAGATCAGGGCACGGCAATCGAGCCACCACAGCTACACTACAAATGTCACTGGGAGCGAGGGGAAAGGAGAGGATGGAGGCTCCTCCCGGAGCCTGCACCACCAACCAGCAAGCCCTGCCATCTCCTGGGTGACAGGAGGTCAGAAGGCAAAGGGAAAACCTGAAAGCCCCCTCTTCTACACGAGGAACCACATCTGCACCCCTTCCAAAGAACACCGATCCCACAGGAGGATCCTGACGCAGAGCAGAGCCCCGGGCAACGTCCCAGATGAACCGGGTCCTGCAGTCTGCACACACATGCACACACTCACTGCCCACCAAGTCCTTGGCTCCACACACAACTTCCAAGTGCACTCACGCTCCCTGCCAGGTGCTGGAACACACACACAGGCCCGGGGCAGTTGCTGTGCTGTACTGACCTGGGCGAAGCGGGGCCGAGGGCCTGGCCAGCGTGGATTGCTGAGCTTGGAACAGAGCAAACCCCACCAGCCTCACAGATGGCTCCAGCCCTTCCTGCTCCCAGATCATCCACAGCTCCTCCAGCTCTGTTCCCCTTCCCAGGTTACGTCAGGTCAAGCAGATGAATGCAAGAGAACACACAATTTGTTGCTGCATCAGGCGTGCTTTGGGGAGCCTGTTGCCAACTGCAGCAGGCTCTGCTCTCCTCGCAGGCTTGGGGGGAGGAACAATAAGGAGGGGGGAGAAGCCGCCTCAGGTGCTGTTCAGACTCAGGGCAAATGAACCAGCATCTCCCCCATGCAGCGGGAGGAAGAAGCAATTTATTGTGACAATTGGAGAGAGCCTGCAGCGGGGTTGGCCCTCCCTGTCAGAGCTGGTGAACCACACCGAGGCTGCAGCCCAGAGGGGAGGGTCTGCCAGTCAAGTGGTGTATGCATCACTCCCAGGGGGAAAACCATCAGCAACTCAGAGAACCAGGCTGCAAGAGATCCCTGCTGCTCGTCCCTCACACCCAGGGCTGCCAGGGAGCAGCAGGGGCTCAACACGGCCCTCGGACACACCACAGCACCTCTCAGCATCCCTCTCTCCACAGGGGTCGTGTCTTGACCCTTCAGCCTGAAAAGAGGTTGAATTTTTGGGTACAAGTGTCTCTGGGATGACACGGGTTAGGGAGCATCCACCAATGTGGCACAGGTGGGATGTTCATATTTGCATCTTGAGCTCATAATTAAAGTTCATGTTGGCTGTGGAGAGTTCACCATCCAGGAAACAGAAGTTCTTAACTTTTAAAGGTCCTGTAACAAGAAGGATCTGGGATGCCAGGTGTCTCGATTAGTCAGGAGAGAACAGGTAGCAGCACAGAAGACCCCTTCTGAAGGAACATAATTCCAGTGTCCATTTGGTCTCCAGTAAATACACAGACAAGGCTGTGTCCTCCTTAGCTTGCAACACCTGCCTGGCTGCCACATTCCCTTTTTCCACACAGTATCTGGTGAGGTTCCAGACAGAACTGGGACTGATTTTCCCACTACAACCTATGAATCACCATCAACACCTGAAAAAAATAAGGCTTCACACCTGCACACACTCGTACATATGTATCTGTGCAGCCCTGTGCCTGCAGCAGCCAAGGCACTGACAGACTGAGTCCACAAGTCCAGAAACTAAATGTGAATTCTCAAGTCCTGGCAACGCTCCTTCACCATCCTCTAAATTTCTCTTACTCAGTAACAGAACGATTTCCAAACCTTTGGGTCAATCCAGAGCTGCTCTTTCCAAGCTGCAGGAGCTACATGTGGGAGCACACACTTCCCTGCATCCCAAAAAAGAAAGCAGCTGGAGTCACATCCGAGCACTGCAACGGGAAGATGAAAGACTTTCAGATACTCCTCTTTTTCCGCTGACACTGCCTTTATGGGCCCTTCTCCTGCTCTCCACTACACACACAGCTCCTTGAGCTGCTGATTTGCCACAGGTGCTGAAGTTCCAGATGCTTTTCCATCTTTATTTATTCTATTTAAATAACAGGGGCATATGGTTTATTACAGCTATTAAATGGTTTGTGTAAGTATATGGGGGAAACCTTAAGAGAACAAAACACGTATCTGATCCTGGGATTCAGGAGGTTCCTGGGACCTCTGAGCACCCAGACACTGGTGCCTGGCCACAGAGGAGCAGGGCCACCTCTGCCTGCTAACACCTCACCAAGGGCTGGAAATGAGTTTCTAGTTCATCTGCATCACCCCAGGTTCCTTCAGTGCTAGCGAGGAGGTTTATACCAGCCCAGGAGAGTGTTAGGAATGCTGTTCCCTTTCTAGGACAGCTGCCACCCCTGAACAGGACAAAGGTCTGAGCTCCAGGACAAGCCCAGTGCCAGGATCCAACCAGGAGCTTACAGAGAGGATCTCCATTATCCAAATTCACTAACACAGGCTCTGTGCATAAGTTGGGTTAGTGCAGCTGAAAAAAGATATCCCACAACACAAGAGCCCAGCTTCTCTTGGGAGAGGAAAGGATCCTGACAAGGAAAGCTGTCCCAGAAACCTGCTGCTGTGTCCCTCACCCCAACTGCAGCCATGGTACCACTGGAGGAGCTCAGAGACCTGGGCATGGAGATCAATCAAGAAGTTTCGATCAACTCTCTCCGGGTCCTCTTTGAAACAGCGTCTGGAGAAGAAGAGCACAGGCTTCTCTTCGAAGGAGGATCTAAGCATGGAGGCACAGAGATCCAGGATGCAGGATCTAAGCATGGAGGCCCTTCAGCTGAGAAAGTGGGAAGGAACTAAAGTACCAATGGGGCTGATTTCAACAGCTGTGTTCTACAGTACAGGCTTTACCTGCTCTCAGCAGGGAAGGGAGAGACAAGGAAAGGAGCAGGAAGCTGAACTCATTAAGCTGCTCTCTCATCTGAGGAGCTGGGACAGCTTCAGCAAGGAGGGTGGACTCGTGGGACCAAAGGACACTTGTTTCCATCCATTTAGCTACCCACACCTGAGGTGTGTTTGAACAATCACTTCAAAAGCAACCCCTGAGGAAAGCGAGCTGGATGAAGAGGAACATCTACTTGTTGTTTTCATTTCTCTGTCTTTATGCCAATTAAAGAATTTCTTTTCAGGTGAGGGTCTGTGTTCTGCCTCAAAGAGCCTGTGCTCCCTGGAGAACAGAGCGGGCTGAGGTGGTCATGTGGAGCCAGCACTGCAGGGACTGCTGGCCCTGTGCTTCTCTGCAAAAATCCCCCTGCTCCAAACCCCCAGAATCTCTCTGTTTTCTATCACTTCTGCAGCAGGTGCCTTTCCTCTTGGCACCTTGCTTTTCTCACCGGTACATTACACAAAAAGCAAGTTGTGTTGACATCAGGCAGAGTTATCCTTCTTTCTTTCAACACTTGCCCAGTGTTTGAAGAATCTAACATGGAAAACACCTTTGAAGTGTCGCAGCCAGTCAACAAGCTGCCAAGACAAAGACATGGTCTGTACTTTAATTCTGGTCTCATAGTCACAGAATCCCAGAATGGTTTGGTTTGGAAGGGACCCCAAAGCTCATCTCCTTCCACCCCCTGCCATGGGCAGGGACACCTTCCACCAGCCCAGGTTGCTCCAAGCCCCGTCCAACCTGGCCTTGGACACTTCCAGGGATCCAGGGGCAGCCACAGCTTCTCTGGGCAACCCGTGCCAGGGCCTCCCCACCCTCACAGGGTGGTCAAGCTCAAGCACAGTGGAAGGGGGCAACAACACAGGCAGAGCACTCACCAAAGGAGACAGGACTGGCAGCTGGGAAACATGTTTGCTGGGACATACAGCTCCTGGTGTGGGACTGTGCAGACAGACCCCTTGTATGGACTAAACGGCAAAAGTTTTGCCTTTCACACACCATCCAGGGCTATTTTCCATCATTTTCCCCAGCACAGCCCATAGAAGATACACACATTGTGCATCAGCAAACAAAAGCACCTGCATGTGCAGGGTAGTTTGGAAGCACAGGTCCATTTGCCCAGATGAAAAGCACCTTCTGCCTTTAAGAACAGGGAACAACTTCAGATGTCACACACGTGAAAAACAGGACCTAGAACTTATGCTGCCATCCCTCCTATCCCTTGTTTGAGGCTGTTTCACACCACTTTCCAATGCACCAGGTGTGGGGTGGGAGAAGAATTTTCCTGTTTCCCGGGACTAGAGAGATGTGGGACTAAGGCTAAACTTGCTAGGGGCCCATAGCTGGCAAGAGCCAGGAAAACCTGATGGGTCCATAAACTCAGGACCCACCTATATCCCCTTACTCCCACTGCAACTTCCCTCTCATGGGGCGGCTAGAAGAGATTTACTGGTGACTGCCAACCTGAATTGCTGCTCAGCTAAAGATCTGTGCTGCAATTTGTAGTGCTGTTAAAATAGAATTGGAAGAGTGGTGGGGGAAGAGAAAGAGGGAACGAAAGAGAAGGGAGGGGAAATGGATCAGGAGTAACACCACTGCTCCAAAGCTGTCTGCTCCCATCTCTCACAGCCCCATTGAATCAATCACCCTGCACTTCCAGCTGCTGTGCTCCAGCCCTCAGATCCTGCAGTGCCAGTACCTGGGCTCACTTCACGGGGGGGCACACACAGGGTACAGGTAATAGAGATCAGTCCATCTCTGCAGCAGCTGAAGTGTCAGGCTCAAGAAGTAGAGCTGGCAGAGAAGGGCACAAAGGGCCAGGGCATCCTCAGGCTGGTGGCTGCTCACAGGACTTCCACACTGCAGCCACTAAGGACAGGAGAAGAGACACCCCCATCCCAAATGTCACCCACTGCCTTCTCATTCTGGCACTGGTTAAACACCATTCCTACCTGCTGAGGTCACAGGTGAGCTAAATTATCCCCTGTACCTCCAAGTCTGCCAGCTCTGCACACTACAGCTGCAGGAATGTGGCTGCCAAGTCCCAGATCGATATCCCTGCATGTGCAAAGAGCCAGAGGATTCCCCCTCGAGCCTCCCCCGACCCCTCCTCTGAGGAGAAGCCAAGGCAGGGTCAGAGCGCCCTGCAGCTCTCAGGGAATCCTGGCTCTGCTCTGCAGGACTGGTGCTGACACATGGCTTTCAGAAAAAAGCAAAACCTCTTCAGTGAACGTCAACAGAACAGCTTCCTCCTGACGTCAGGAAACTCTCCCACCCTGAGCCAGCCCTCTGTCCTCACTGCCCAAAACATGGAAACTCAGAACTACAGCCAAGGAGACTTTGGCCTTTCAGCACCTCAGCATCCCTGCTCTTTACTTCTGTAAATGAGGAGCTAAGGCAGTGTAGGCTCGAGGATTCATTCCTCATGACAGAAAACACCACAGGGCTGGCTGTTCCAGTTTAATGAGGCCAAACCCTCGATCCAACACTGAACCACCCAGGCATTGGGGAGCTCTCAAACCCTGCCACTGAAGTATCTCCTTCTGGTGCTCCAGCCACAACCATTAAGGTTAGAAAAGACCTCCAAGATCATCAAGTCCAATCTTTAACCAAATATCCCCATGCCCACTAAACCATATCACAAAGTGCCACATCTACTCATTTTCTGAACACTACCATGGGTGGTGACCCCACCACTGCCCTGGACTGGCTGTTCCAATGCTAAACCACTCTTTTTATGAAGAAAGTTTTCCTAATATCCAACCTGAACAACTTGAGGCTGTTCCCCTTGTCCTATTGCTTGTTACCTGGGAGAAGAGGCTGACCCACTCCTCGCCACAACCTCCTTTCAGGTAGTTCCAGAAAGCATCTCCCACTTCTTTGTGCAAGGGAAATGGGAGAAGATGGGATCCTGAGCACAGGCTGAGTCCCACCAACAGCAATGGATCTGACTGTGTGTGTGCTCCTGACCTATAAAGGTCACTTCTCTCCCTCATGGGCCTGAACTTTAGAGGGGACAATGAACAACAGTTCCCAAGAAGGGATAAAACACACAGATCTTCCTGTGGTTTGGCTGGGAATGCTTCATCATGCACAGCCCATGTGGCATTTTTATTTCCTGATGGCTTCTAGGACAGTCCTGGGCCCACCTTCAGGGCTAGTGTGCACAATAAGACACCCTTGTTGGGCAGAGTGGACCCTGACCTGTGCACTCTGCAGCACGTGGGCTCCCTCAGCATGTTGTGACCCCCACCAGCCTAAAACCCTTCCCTGCACCTCCTGCCCCACTGGCACCAAGTCAGGTGTGGTGGCCAACAGTGCCCCAAGGCCACCCAGGCTGCTGCCATGTCACCCTGCAGGATGCCATGGGCAAACCACCGAGCTCCAGGAGGACACAAGAACATGTCACCACTCCAGAAGCCCACTGTGATCCCACCACCCCATCAAAGAAAGGTTCCACACAGGAACCCACACTTGGCCTCACATTCAGTTTGGCATCACTGTGCACTTTGAAAATAGGGCCTGTTTGGTTTCTCCAGCTTATCAGAGACAGGGAGAAGGGCTGGGTGAGTTATGTGGAGCTGGAAGGGCCAGGAGCAGAGCAGAACAATGCTGTGCTGAGGCAGGCTGAGCCACACAACCAGCCAGCACCCCAAGCTGCTCCTTCTGCTCATGCCCCAAGCTCTAGAGCTACTGCCACCTTAATACACATCTGGCTGACTCCTGGAGCAGTCAGGGAGGCTGGAATTACCAGGGAAGCCCCTACAAGTTATACTGTACCCTGGAGGCCCCAGACTGGGTAATTCAGACTGTAGCACTGTTTAGTGCCTCGTAAAGATGACACATGCTTAAGTTAGTGCTTTGACAGCTGGACTCTGGAGGATGCTCCTGGCTTGAGCACATGCAATTAACCCTCACAAGTCCATGTGTCAGAGGGAACCACCCTGACATCACAGCAACCCTGCAGAAGCCATGCTGGGGCTGCTCTAACAGCTCAGCATCCCTTCCCTGCAGCAGGACACAGAGCTTCTTACCAAGCAGGGCAGCTCCTGCTCTTGGTTAAAGCTCCTGAACCTCTTCAAGTCACACACCCCTCACAGACAGCTCCCGGGTAAGCTCAGCAAGGACGACCTGAAGGACGTCACTGTCAACCTCCAGACACGGGACAGAGAGGAGGGAGGAGAGCACATGCCCTGGGCACTGAAACACTCCCAGCAGCTCAAACGCTGCACAAGACAGATGGGCCCTGTCAGCTGCTGTGCCCTCCCCACCAGCACTCCCTGAGCAAGCCAGGGTTGCAGGGCCCACACCAGTGTGCCCAGAAGACACAGAGCATCTAAACATTTGCTGCAGGAAAACATAACCCAAGGAAAACGGGTCATTAGGTCAAGCTTTGCTGGAGATTCTCTAGGGTGTGTGTAAAGTGATGATGTGCCCAGCGCACGTCACTGCTGGACAAGGCAGCAGCAGCATCACTGATCAGTCCACCCTGTGCCAAGGCATGCAGCCCTGCAGCTCCTGCAAAAAAACAAGCCTTTCCACATTTCAGAAGCACCAAGTGTCTCCACATTTGTGCCTCCCCACAGACAGACACAGCAGCTCTGGGTAAGGCAGCAGGAGAAGCCTCAGTTCCTGGGCAGAGAAGGTACAGTTGGTGGCACAGGTGACATGGGATGTCCCAGTGCTGCATGAGGCACGTGCCAGTCAACACCAGGGCACTGACACACTCTTTGGTGTCCCAAGAAATCAGTGGAAAAAAACCCAGGTACATATATACACACACACATCTGTCCACCTACCTACCTACTGCTTCACTTTTCCAAGGTACATAGCTTAAAATCAAGTTTTCAGGAAGACAAAGGATCCTGCCTGTGTCCACATTCTCCCCACTCCACAGCTGGGGAATATTACTGAATGCCAAGGAGTATGGACAGCCTGTCCTCTCCCCACGAAAGCTGGCAAGATCCAGCCTCCCAACGTCCCCTTTTGCTGTTGTGAATCTGCCACGCTCCGAATGCTGGGGCCCAGCTCTGTGCAACTCCAAGCCCCAGTGCTGGGAGCACTGGGAGCAGCAGGCCTGGAACCTGTGTCTGGAGACCAAGTCGAGCTCTGGGCAAGGGCACACAAGGCCCCTCCAGCTCCCAGCAAGCTGCTGACTTGGCAGCCTTTAAGCACCTGCAGCCCAAACTCTCCTCCTCACCCCCCTCACCACCCTGGCCCTCCTGCTGCCGGTGCTGCCACCGTCCAGAAGGGCTCCAGGCTGCCTTCACACTCCACTTCCAGCTTCCTTCTGGTCTGGATGTCCTGCTGCAGCTTCAGAAATGCCATCTGTAATGCAGGAGCAGCTCAGTTCTTCACACCTCCTCACAGTGACCTTCAGCACCTGCCCCTCGCAGGGGCTCGGCGGTGCCCGTGGGCACGGGGAGCGGCACCGGCTGGCACGGGCTGCCAGTTCTGCTCCTGGTGCCTCGCCAGGCACAGCGGGAGGGCTGGCAGGGTGACAGGCACGGGAAGGGGCCCAAGCCAAATAAAAGCCCAGGGCAGTTTGTGTAGGAGAGCAGCTGATAAGGCACAGCTACCTGGGTGGGTTGAGGATCCCCAGGCAGGAACACAGAGCTGCGGCCCAGCCTGGCAAATGCAAACAGCACCCAACCAGCCCTCACCCTTCCTCTCTGTGTCTCTGAACAACTGCCCTTCTGTTGGGGTGTTTCATCCCAGGCAACAAAGGCCTGCAGAGGGTTCATTCAGCACAGCACCAGGCTCCAGCCGTGCTGGGATCAAGGCAGCCTTTCAGGGACATGGCCAGCTCGGGGCCAGGCACTCGTGGAGGGGGAGGAGGGTGGAGGGAGATGGATGCAGCTCCGTGTGTCTTCCCCTCACCATTTCTGAGTCACACTGGTCAGAGACCCGGGCCCAGAGCCACCAGTGTCAAACTGGATTAAGCTACTCGTCAGAGAAATCCAGCTCGTGCCTTTCACAGCAACCAGTACCTTGTGATTTTGGAGGAAAGCAGTGAGCTCTGGAGTGAACCCAGGGAACACTGGGCACTCAGCAGCACTGAACAGCTCACAGAGAAGGAAGAGAAATCCCTGCCCACCCAGAGAGCAGGAGGATGTTCTTGCCTTTACTCCTCCTCTCACAAGCCCACAGTGCCAGGTTAATGCAGGCCCATCTCCCTCCAGGACAGGTGCTGCACACTGTTGTGTTTGTGGTTCTCATCCTGGCCCTGGGAGAAGAAATAACCCCCCCAAACACACACTCTCCTGCATTTACTCCTTCCCTGCAGCAGCTCAGCCAGGCTCCTGAGTTTCCTGCTGTCATCACATCCGTCCATCAGCTTCTGGAGGACTGAGACCATTCCATAGCTCCAGGCTACACATGTGACACCTCTCAGGGGGACAAGTGATTTGCCATGAAACACAAGACCACACTCCTGCCTCTGCAGCCAAATACAGCCAAGGGAGCAATGCAGAAGGGTTACTCTGGAAGAACATCCCTGCTCTGGCTCCTCTTATTATTCCCTGCTCTTATAAAATAAAAACATCAGAAAATTCACCACCTACCAATTCCTCTCCCAGCCTACCCCAACATACCAGCACCTGGAAACACTTCTGCTCCAAACCAAGCTCCAAAGGGCTCTACCAGGCCCTCTGACCACACATTCCTGCAGCGCAGAGTACAAGAGACCAGCTTCCCTCACAGTAAAATTCCAGGATCTCTTCCCAAAAAGCAGGAAGAGGATGGGCCCATAGATCTATGCACAGCCAAAGCTGGATGCCAACCTTCTTCACGCAGTGCAGCATCCAAAGGAAAATTCCCCAACACCTGCACTTGGAGAAGGACCTGAACTTACTTCCCTGGAGCAAGAATGCTCAGCTACTGCAGGCAGGAGCATCCAAAAAACAGGTAAAAGTGCTGGTTTTTCCCTCCTTCAGGCTGGTGCTGTCACAGGGACAGCTCTGCTGTGCCCTCCAACATCCAGGCAGGGGGTTCAGATGTTTCTGGTCAGATTTTAGCCAAACTCACTGCCAAAGACAAGGACATTCTCCAGCTGACTCGGCCCTGGCTTCTGCCCTCCCTTTGAAGAGGATGAGCAGGCAGGATGGTTTGTGTGGGAAATGGAGATGGGGAAGGCTGGGGGGCACACAGGGAGCAAAGGGAGAGTTTCTTTAGGTATCTATTGAGAACTTTGGTCTCTGCTGCTCTGCACCACCCTCCAAGTTATTCCTGGTTCCAGAGCTATAAATAGCCCCAATTTAAACAACTAATAGGCTTTGTGAGTGAATGGACTGCTGGAGCAGCCAGCATGGAAAGTGGATGGGCAGGGCTGGAAGCCTCAGGCAGATGAAACAGCATTCCATGCTGCCAACTCCTTGGCACTGCAACACCTTCTGGAGAAAGACAATTCCAGCGGGCTTTGGTGAGAACCAGAGAGCAAACAGTTACAAGCCAAATATTCCCAGCAAGCAGGTATCCACGACAACCTGAACACCACTACTCTAGCAAATCCCAGCTGAACTTGGATGCCACAACTTCCAGAGGGAGCACAAGCCACAGGGATGCATCCACTTCATGGCAGAACCTGGGGAACACAAGCTCCACTCCAGTGTGATGAGCAGCACGTCCTGAATATGTGAGCTGATATAAGTACTCTTGTGGTTTGGAAGAGTGATCCCCTTTTCCCCCCTCATCCCTTCTCTGTGCATATACAGTCAGAGAACATTTTGGTTATCCCTCTGTTCCACAGCCACACACATCTCTGTTCTTGGCAGAGCTTGGGAGGGGAGTTGGACCAGCTGGACCCCAGAGGTCCCTTCCAAGCTCTACCGGCCTGTGATTCCTGCAAGGTGCAAAATCAACTCACTGAGCACACACAAATCCATGCACATTGCTGATAAAAAGTGGAACTGTGCCTGTGCCATCCCAGCTCTGCCAGGTACCCGTACCCCAAAGAGCACAGACACTGCTCACTGAGGCTGCCAGACCTCCTGGGGCTGAGCCTGAGATCCAATGACAGAAAACAGAAGCAGGGAAACCCTGCAGAGTCACCTGATCCTTTACCAGGAGCTTTTCTTCCCACTTCTCCTCTGGGCATTGGTTTCCCCAACAAGAAACACACAGAATCATAGAAGGACAGATTCATTAAGGTTGGGAAAGCCCTCTAAGATCACTGAGTCCAACCATTCCCCCAGCACTGCCAAGGCCACCAATGACCCATGTCCCCAGGTGCCACAGCTACCTTTTTTCAACACTTCCAGAGATGGGGACTCCACCCCTGCCCTGGGCAGCTGTGCCAAGGCCTGACCACCCTTTCCATGAAGAAATTTCCCCGTGTGCTGTTTCCCCTTATCCTGTCCCTTGCTCCCTGGGAGTAGAGCCCAAACCCCCCAGCTCCCCTCTCCTGTCAGGGAGTTGCAGAGCCAGAAGGTTCACCCTGAGCCTCCAGATTAAACCCTCCTGCAGACACCAGTTCTGCTTGTGCTGCACTTGGAGCTCAAGTGCCACAACACAGGAGGGTGGGAAGGAGCTGCACAGAGTCACATTCCCCCTCCACATGGCCCTGCCACCCCTCCATTTGCCAGAGTCCCTTTATTAACATCTCCACCAGCCTCAAGACAACTCAGAGCTCCAAAACAGGACTCTGTGATGCTGCCCAGCAGTTCTGACTTGCTGCTGTTCATGCATTTAAACCACAGGGCTCACAAAGACAGAGGATAAGAATGGTTTGCCTCGAGTTTCCCTCCAGAAATAAATGGTGCTCCTGGGGAGCAGGGGGGTGGCACAGCAAGTGCCCTCCCAGCAGCTGCCAACAACAAAAGCAGGAGGATTTATTTATTTTTAGCATTTAAAAAGTAATACTAAAAGAGTGTGTTCCTCCTTCCACGGTCATTGTGACCCAGAGGTATTTCAGTCTGCAAAGGCTTTTACAGGAAAATACAAAACCTTTGCAGAATGCCATGGGAAACCCCAGAAAACGAATATTCTCTGGAAGAGGGGGAGGCCAGAGAGCTTCAGCCAAACCAAGCAGTGGGCAGAGACACTTAGATTCAGCTGCACAGATCTTGCAGTACTTTCCCCAAAAAGCCTCTCCTGAATGGAGCAAAATTCAGCAGTTCCTAGTACCCAACAGGACCCTCTTTATGAATCCTGGGGAATGATGACTTGGTGAACAGAAATATTCCCTTAAATCTCATCAGGAAACAGTTCATTGCCCGAATTCCCTCCTAACCCCTCACAGATGTGGAAGGATGCACACTGGAGAGGTGCCACCACCACTTCCAGCAGCAGCAGGAGAAGCCACCCCAATCCCACAGCTCCCAAACCGTCCCACTGCGGCAGCCACAGCACCGGAGCAGTGTCCTGCTGCCAGCACTGACCTGGGCACTCACCTTCCTGCTCTCAGCCCCAGGAAGGGTTTGGCACATTGGGAAGCTTGGCCTTGATGAATCCACTGGCTCAGCTGAGCACTCCCACCCAACAAGAGCCCAGGCCAGTATCTTCAAGCACATGAGCAAGATGGAGCCCAAGGGGACTTGTAACTGAGCCAGAATTTGTCTGGCTTCACACACCTACCAGGGATGTATTTAAAACCAATATCTTTGCCCTAAGCAGAGATTTTTGCAATGAGATCCCTCTAACTAACATGCATGTAACACCTGGTACCTCTAGTCTTTAAGCAGCTGTGTCCTCCTGGCACACTGGGGAAGGCAGGGACAAGCTCCCCTCTAGAAGGTGGGACACAAAGACTGTGCAGCCTGGTCCAGAAGACACCAGGGGCTCAGATGTGGATGTCACAAGTCTACTGCCTTTACCACTAAGGCCCTTTTTCTACTCCCTCCTGTCTCCCTGTCTTCAGCAGCCAGGAAACTCCACACCACCAGCCTCACCCAGGCAATAGGAGACAGCACAGCCTCCTCCCAGCTTCTAAAATCCTGAAAGCCAAATAGCACTGATTTCTCCCCCTATTCCCACCCCACCACGAGGGAAGCCTCCCCTAATTCCCCCATCACATACAGACCAAAGTCACCCGTTAAGTACTTGTGTCCCTGTTTTCCTGCCAAGGAAGGCTTGTGTTCATCCCTGAGACAGCCCAGAGCAGCTTGGCTTTGTGCTGCTCCACAGCAGCCAAAGCATTATCAGCTCCAAAGGCGGCCACAGGCAGGGACAGAAAAGCAGCAGGAAAAGCAGAGTCTATCCCAGAACTCCTGCCCAGCCTCAGATTGACTCCCCAGTAGTCCACTTCCTTCCTACACTCCACGACTCCGGGGACGAGGACACGCAGAGGCGGGCGACCTACCCTGCCTTGTTCTATTGACTTACTTAATTCTTTAAAGGAATATATTTATCTGTTCCTCCCTGGAAACCAACCATCCGCCGCTCCTCCGCCCCACTGTCCCCCCGTCCCTCCCTGGGAACGGCGCTGCTTTGATGCCTGGCTGATCCCAGCAGGTCTTTTGAACCCACTTCCATAATCACTGCCTGGAGCGAGTTCTTCCCACGCAACTCGCTGCTCACTGAATCATGGCCAGCGATTTTCCTGTCTCCAGGAACCACGCAGCACTGCACTGGGATGGGTTCTATTCTCCCTTCAGCAGGGGAAACACATAATTATCAGAAAAGCCACTCCTGTCCTAACAGGACACCGGCGTTATCTGTGCCCAGACCGGCAGTTCCTGTTCTTGCCCCAACATCCCCTCCACCAACCAAGGCTGGCTGTTCAGGAAATTTATTTCCACATGTCAAGATTTCATTTAGTTTCTCAACCTCCTCCAAGCTACAGACTTTGAGCCATGAACTGGCACACACGAGGCTGCAGAGACATCACCTTTTTAGTGCCCAGGGCCAGCTCTGCATTGGAAGTTCCTAAATTCCAGTGCTGGCTGTGCATGGGCATACTGGGGTGCTCATCTGTGAGCCAAGACACCTTACCCGACTCCTCAAGGCAAGAGAGGGAAAACCACCAGTCCAGAAGGGATAATTCTGCAGGAAGGACCAGCTCTGTTGACAGGATCCCTCTAAACTAGAGGGGACAAGCCCCGACAGCACAGATCACCAACCAGAACCATGGGCCAGACACACAGGTTGGCACACACAGCAACAGATTTTAGGAACTGCACAAAATACCCTTTTTAAAGGTTTCTTGGGCTTTGCCAGGAACTCAAGGCCGTGTTTGAGAGCAAAGACAACAGCTAATTGGTTCCACACTGCCCCAGCTCAACAAGAAGACCCAAGACAGGGCTAGAAAGGAGCAAACGTGACGTTGCTGCCTCAGAGGCTCTTGGAGTTGTGCATCAGACCCTGTGCAGCACATTCCAGGCCTCACAGCTGCAGGAAGGCCAGCAAACAAGGACCCCACCACAGATACTGCATGATCATCACAGCAAACGTCTACAGTGGAAAGCCAGGACGCTCGGAAGCAAGCAGTTATTCCTAAATGACCAGCAGCTCCAAACAGACAGACTCAAGCAGGTACAAACACCCCACCAGGCTGGAATCTACACCAAGCAGGCATTAGGCAAAGGCTCAAAGGTTATTAGCACAAAACACGGCAGCCTCTGTAGCCAAGCCTGCGGGCAGAGGGGTTTTAGATGTTTTGACACACCTGTCAGAGACTGAATGCAGGACACATGCCCCAGCATGAAGAGAAACTCCTCACTCTGAGTGGCTGGTGGGGAAGGGGCAGAGGCAATGGCTCGGAGACACATTTGAGGTGCAGATTTCATCAAGGAGGAATTGGAATTGAGGGTTGGAAACGCTGAGCTCTTTTTCAAAGTAATTCTGGTCTGGTGTGTTTCATTCCCCTGGATCTGGTATTCAAAAGCATTTCACTGCTTTTGCACAAAAACAGCTTCTCCAGCTCTTCTGAGATCAGAAACTCTTGAGGCTTATCACCTCCCAACCTGGAGTCACAACCCTGTGATACTACAGTGTGGTTGGGAGCTCAGAAAGAAGAGGAGCCACGAGAACTTGGCAAACAAGGAACTGAGATCCCATTCCCTGGCAGCCACCTTCACAACTTAAGTGAGTGAGGAAGAGCTGGGCTGAGTCCTGCAGTCCATTCTGCAGGAGCCTTCAGCCACCCCGTGTAAAGGACAGGGCTCGGCATCACTCAAATCGGTGGAAATTTGGCTGTAGCTTCCTGAGGAACTGAACTGAGCCTCTGAGTGAAGGGACACGACAACAAATAGGATGCAAAGCAACTTGTCTGCCAAAGGCAGCGGCCGGACTCAGGCTGAGAGGTGAGCAGTGAGCGGGTGAGCAGCGAGCAGGTCCTTCCCCTCCTCCTTACCTTCGCACCTGGTGCTGGAGGTGCTGCTGCTGCCGCGTTATAAGGGCGCTTTCCCACACGGGGCCGCCGGGGCTGCTCCTATACCAGCCCACGGCCGGGTGCCCTGGGTAGGGCGCGCTACCGAAGCCATGGTCCGACTCCGTCTCCGCGGCCAGCGATGAGGCAGAGCTCCCCATGGTGCCCCCTGCCCAGCCCACGCTGAGACCGAGCCTAGGTTAGGTCCAGGCCAGTGGCATGAGCAGCTCGGGTGGGATGGGCGAGGCGCTGCGGCATGGGCTGCTGTAAAGATCCCAACACACCGGAGGAAGGGAGGTCGGTTCTGATCCGAGGGGGGAAAAAGAAAAACAACAAACAAACAAAGAGAAAGGGGGGAAAAAAAGGAAAGAAAAAGAGAGAAAGATAAGGTACGATTTCAGCAACAACCCTCCAGTTTTAAAGCCTATTAATGCATGCTCTGAGCAGGATCCCCATGCCAGTGCTCACTGGGATGGGAAGGGCTGTTTCATTGAATCCAGCTTTTGCTGCTGGAGATGAGGAGCACAGGGGCTCTAGAAGAACCTCCCCCAAGTTAAGCACCAGGAGTTTCCAGGCACAGGGAAGGAGCTCGACTAGGGGAGGGAAGCACAGCAGAGCCCAACACAAAGCCTTTCACACCAGGGGAAAGAAGCAGAAAATGGGACAAGCCAGTCCCACCTGGAGCCCAAACCAGCAACCCTTGGGGACCACAAACCCCAGGTCAGTCTGAAAGCTCTGGGTTCCAACTGGCACATCAGGTGTTGAGCTACCTTCAGCTACAAGGACTGGATGGTTTGTGTGCTTGTATGTAAAATAAAACATTCCTCTTTTCCTGTTCCCCACTAACACCACAGCAGGGCTCAATCTGGACAGACTGGGAATCTGAAAAAGTATTTCTATGGCTATTTACTTTCAGCTCAAGCCAATTTTTAGCTGACACCGAGCATGCCCCTACCCACAAAAGCAGGTCTGGGGCTTTGACAGCTCCTCCTTTTCTCCCTCTCTCTTTGCTACTTCTTGGAATTTATTCTTGGAGCATCATCACAGTTAAACTACAGAAACGTTTCGTGTGCTCTGGTATTCGAAGAAGTTTAAACACACACACGTGTCTCCTTAAAGGGAAAAGGCACAGCAATCTGGATGTGTATCAGGAGCAAAGGATCAAGGTAACATTTAACAGAGCAAAAAAGAAGAAATGAGGAAGACAAAAAAATTAGCACAGCTGAGCTCATTCAATTACCCACCAGGATTTAGGGAGATGAATGAACTGTAGAAAGACCTTTGCGAAGAAACCGCTTTGTGCCGTAAAAAGGCTGAAATGAAGAGTCCTAAAATACAGTTTTTCAATTCCAGGATTGATCTAAGGGATCAAGAAAGGCCTTGATAGATAGCAGACTCTGAAAAGCAGCAACTCAAGGAGCAGGTGCGATTTTGCTACAAGCTTAATACCAGAACGTGCCTGCATTAGGTCATTAGCTGGAGAATGTTAACTGCTCTGTCACAGTCTCTCCTCTGTATTCTACAAAGCCTGAACTAACCAAACAAATGTGAAAAAAAAGAAGCCCAAGAACACGATTTTCCCTATCACCTCCTTTTTTTCAATTGATCTGCTTCACTGCTGTGCATCAGCCCCACGTCCCCATGCTTTGGTTCCTACCACCCAACAGCAAGGTTTCACTAATTTAGCAGATCCAGCCCAAGTGGATCCCTGGCACTTCCCCTCTCGTTTCCTGCTATTCAAGCAGTTAATTTGTAACAAATCTGATTTTCTGGCTAAATGAAAGCCACACGATGCGAAGGGAAGAGCATTTCCAAGCATCATCAACTCAAGTCTAACTGGAGGCATCAGTCATCCCACACCTGCGGTGTCTCTGGCTCTTCCGCCCCATCCCGCGGGCTGCACGTGCTCCGGCAGCAAAGGCACAGGGGATGCAACTCTGGGACCTGCCAGAAGAACAAACTCCGTCTTTTACCTCAAGACTCGAGTTCTATCACGATAAAGTAAATAAATAAAGGCAAGATGGGTAGAAACAGCCCTGCCCAGCTCAGCAGGCTGAGCGAAACAGGAGGATGCCCAGGCAGCCAACAGCCTTTTCCCACCCTGAGTAGGGTTAAAATGCCAAATAAAGCAATTCCACAGGCTGGTTCAAGACCACTTCCTCAGCTGACTCTCAAGCTGGAAAAGCAGAACTCTGCTTCCTCCTCCCCAGTTTTAGCTCACCACAAGAGGCCAGAGACATGTCTGCTGCCCACATCACACTGGCTCCAGTGTCCTGCTCTGTCCTCCTCCGCCAGGGAGTCGGAGCAGGCAGCTCAACTCCACAGGGAGAGGAGAGGCTGGGAGTCCTGCTTTAAAACCTGTGGTAAAACCCTATGGTGGGTGGAGCTGGGAGAGGAAGGGAGCTATAAATAGATGGAGGATAACCTGGCTAAGTCAGAGTGATCTCCGAGACTGTCTGGTCTAACTGGGCTGCTTGGCCGCGAGCGCCGTGTGAAATCGGATTTCTCCAGGCAAAGCAGTAAATCCTTCTCTTCAGGGTCACCCTCATGCCAGGTGAGAGCAGCCAATGAACAACATCTAAGGGTTGACCCAAGGTGGGGAGAGGGTGAACCAGTTTGAGAACAGGAATGGCAGCAGCATTACAGCTCAATGCAAAGCACACACGTCGCTCCCCAAGCTGAGACCCAAAACGCCTTTGGCCAACACCAGGCAAATGAGGAGCCTCCAAGAAGGAGAGGTGAGAATGGAAACTGCACTCCAGCAAGGGAAGGGGACAATTAAAGAAGAAGGAAGCCTCTCTGAAAGCACTCAGCCTTGTTTTTGAGGAACTTCTCCCACTGGGCAGGGAGATGCCCCAGGATGACCTGCAGGCATGTGACCCGTGCTCAACAGGGGAGGCTTCAGCCACAGAGAGGGAACAAACTGCCAACAGTTCCTCTGCCTTGGCAGGAGGGAGCAGGATTTTTCTTGTAATTAATAAAGCACTACTTCCACCTATCTAATCTGGAGAGGAAGCAACAATGTGAGCAGATTGAAGTGTCTTGAGAGGGGTGGATCTCACTCATGGAAATTAACAGTTAAGCACCTTAGTAAGATGCTGAGTTTGGATTTTGGTTTTCTGCCCCTTGCAGCTGCAATAATTACCAGGTTTCAACAGATGCTGTTTAGCTGCTCCCAAAATACTGCTTCCAAAATAAAACCTCTCCCGAGCCACTCACACCAGCTTACCCTGATCGTGATGCAGACCCTTCCTTAAATTCCCCACCAGCACCGTGAGCAGCACGCACATACAGCAAGTTCAGGACAGCAAAGCTTTCCCATGAAGGTTCTTCCTGCTGCTGGGATAGCAGAGCAGTCACCTGGACGCTTCCAGATAACTCTATTCCTCCACAGCAGCAAGCAGTGCTGACCCTTCGGGCCCCAGCTCTCCTGTCACAGTGGAGCAGGCAGGAAGGGTGGGGATCTGGGTCTGCCCAACCCCCTTTCCTTCCCTCCAGCTTCAAAGTAGGCTTTGGCTCTGAAAAGAGCAAAAAAAGGAAGCAAAGGGAACTAGCCCATGTGTTTCAACGCATCTAGGAAGTTGCAGGATCAGCTTTTCCTAGGATCAGCCTTGAGTTCTTCCCTTTGGCACACAGCAGGAAGGAGACAGGTCCCTGGAGCTGCTGCAGCCACTAAGGAAACCAGTGAGGAAGACTCACCCCAGCTGGTCCCATATGCAGAAACTCCTCCCTGTGATGGGATACCCCACACACTTCTTTTCCTGGTAATTTATGAACCACGTGGCACATGGCAGCTCAAGTACTGCCTGAGTTTTCCAGCCTCACTTGGTTCTCAACCTCCTAGACTCAGGGACAAGACTTTGTCACTTCATTAATTTTTCCACTCCCTCAACCTATAAATAAAGTCAACTCTGAGCTACTCCCTTGCTGCAGGGAAGATCCAGGAATGAAAACACAGCCATCCTCAACTCCAGACAGCTCTGAGGTGGTGGGCAAGCAGCTGGCCCAGGAGAAGCACACCATGTACCTGGGGCAAAGACGTCCCTCAAAGCTGTGCCAAGAGGAAGAACACTTTCTTCTAGAATTGAAGCTGCAAGAACCAGCCCTTCTCTCTCTGCTGTGTAAGCTCCCCTGCCTGGGGGCTGACTAAGATCATAGATCCATAGAATGGCCTGAGTTGGGAGATACTCACAGAGCCCAACTCCTGGCCCTGCACAGGACACCCCAACAATCCCACTCTGGCCCTCAGAGCTTTGTCCAAAAGTTCCTTGAGCTCTGTCAGCATTGGGGCCATGATCACTGCCCTGGGGAGCCAGATGTGCTGGGACCTGGTACCACCCTCAGCAGCAAAGGAGGAGCTCTGTGCCCTCATTCACATGCAACCTGCTGCTGGCAGGGAGAAACCAGGGCTCCTGGAGAGCTCTAAATGTCCAGTGCCCACACACAGCCCTGGCAGGAGCAGCCTCCTCTGCAGGGACTGCGGGATGCAACACACCCTGAAACACAAATTAGCTCAGGGGCCAGTGGGTGCAGCTGGAGGAGCTGGGGCTGACTGGGGCATGGAGCTGGAGGAGGCCACTTCAGACATCATGAAGGCATGGCCAGCCCTTGGCCAGTCCTGCCTCCATGCACAGCAGATCTCCCTGCTTCCCACGGAAGGAGGCACATGCTCACAGGGTCCGGGGGAAGCAGAGAACGGTGTGCAGGGCTGGAAAGCTGCACAGCACCAGGCAGGGCAGTGTCAGAAGGGTATAAAGTCACAGAGCACGGCAGGCATGGGATAACTAAGGATGCAGAGAGCAGTGTCTGATGACGTGCCATGCCAGCCAAGCAAAGGAAAGAAGCTCAAGCATTTGTGTGCCCAGCAAGTGACAGATCCAGCTCCCAGCCCCAGGTAGGGCGGCAGGACGTGCAAAACCAGGTCCCAGCACCACGCAGAGCATGGCTGGCACTCACCAGGCTGAGATGACTCTGCTAAAAGAAGTAACCCCAAGAGAGGAAGGGCAAACAACCCCTCTCCTTCCACAGGGCAGTGGGGGAAGAGCAGACAAGCAACAAGACACCCACCTCAGAGAGACGCAGCACAGGCTGAAATCCAAGATGCAAACACTGACCCACGAGAGCTCTATGGCTCAAGTGCAGCAAGAGCAAGTGAACTGAACACTCTGTGCTGAGCAGGTGTTGTGCACACAGCTGGGGACAAGAAATAAAGTTTTGCTGCTCATTCTCCCTGCCCTCACCTGCCAAGGCAGCCCAAGTGCTGCAGTCTTGGCAGGAAATTAAGGTGTCAGCAAGTTCTAATTCCTTGGAAAGGTTCTGGCAGGGAGGGGCAGGAAGGTACCTCCAAGGACAGACTGAGGCATAGGCATAACAGGAAGGATGGACCAGTGGTTGGCACATTCAGCTGGGAGGTGGAAGGCTTTTGCAGCCCTCGTGCTCTACCCTGTGTGACCTGGGCCATGGTCCTGTGACTCAGGAAGCTCTGTCAGACCTGCCAGGGCCAAGAAGTCTTCAGGTGCACAAGGCACAAGGATGACAGGCAGTGTGTCAGCAGCACAAATGGGAGGACATGGAAAAGGGAGAGAAGGGTGATAGCCACCCACCCAAATGTTTGTCATGGTGCAGAGGGCTGGAAAAGGAGAGGAGATCAGAGATTCTGGCCTTTGAGGAAATTGAGGGAACTGGAAGCTGCAAGTGAGGTGTTTTCCAGATCTCTGTGAGAAAAAAGACTGGTACACTACTTACAGAGGTATCATTAGCTGAAGTGAGCTGTCTGGAAGCACATTTCCAGATGGGCTATTAATGAGGTAACAAGATAATTTAACCTGGAGCCCCAGACCAGCACAGAACAGGACCTCACGTTTCATGCGATGCTTTAGCAAAGGCCAGAACAGCAGCACATGTCTCTGGCCATGGAATTAACATGCAAGGGCAAGCTCGAGGGTCTTTACCTTCTTTCAGCTGCCTTGAAACTGGTTCTGGCCCAACTTTAACACAGAAGAAACTCATATACAGCAGCTGAGTTGGGCTGAGCTGCATTTAAAGCCCAGCACTGACTCTTCATAAGTATGCAGGCAGAGGAAGAGGTGTCCAAAGCCTGAAGTGAAAGATTGATAGGAAAAGTACATTTATTGCAGAGCCAGCCTAGCCACAGAGCAGTGAGCAGCAAACTCTGAGCAAAGTTTCCTCTTCTCCCTTGCAGTGGACACTGTAAACCAGTGACAGATAATCCAGGGAGCTACTGAAAATCTACCACGGTCACTTTGAGAGAGGGGATTATACAGATTTGAAAGGGCAATCAACATCTTAATCACAAGCTGGAGGGAGGAAAAGAGGGAGAAGCAGGACAGTTTTTTCAAAATAAGGGTTAACTTCAAACCCCATCTCCATTGACAACTGAAGAGCAGTTTCTGAACAAGCATGAAAATGGCAACAATGGTACTGCTGAAGAAGGGTCTGAATGTTTAAAAAAAGCCCACACAAGCCAATCCCTACAACCCCCGTGCTCTATTAAGTCAATTAACATTGCTCCAGTGAAGTGCAGCGAGCCACGTGTATCCTGCAGTTTCCCAGCCAATTGTGGGTGACTTTGGAGCTCAGTATTAACTCAGCCTGCATGGGCTGGCACGGGCCCTCTCATTAGCAGCAGAGAGGTGATACCACAGAGAGACACACATGGGCAAGAAACAAAACAACACAAGCCCCAGGATCCAATCTTGGGAAGCTTTAAGCAGCAGATCTCATTTCCAGATCTCTTCCTCCCTGTATTTATAATCCTTGTAGCAGAGTTCTGTCATCCTACTCAGCTCACAGGCTGCCCCAGCTCCAAGAGATGTCAGGCTGAAAAATCACCCCGACAGATTGCCTGCTGAGACCAGTTGCATTATAAAAACAGGAAGCTCTTACTCTCCTGCTCCCAATATGCTATGGATTGAATGGGAAGGAGCAGACGCAGGGATGCTTTGCAGGAAGCTCACACACATGGGCCTCTTGCCAGGAAAAACGCGTCTCGAGTAACACATGTGCTCTTAGTTTCCTCCTTTCTCAGAAAGGTTTAACTACACTCTGGGTTACCCAGCAGCAATAAACCATTTTTCCCCCCCTTCTCACTTACAGCAGAGTGTTGCTTGGTAAACAGCAGATCTTCCTGTCTGAGGCTGTGCCAGCCTGTGCAGAACAGAATTGTTGTTATTGCACATTCATAGCTAGAGATAAACATGAATAAGAGCCACGAGTAAGAGCCAGGCACTGGCTCTTCAATGCACTGCTTTATCAGGTTCACCTTGATTCAACTGTTTCTGACAACATCTCTCCCTCCTGAAGGGGCAAGATGGCACAAGTAGCAAGGACAAACACTAAAAAACAAGACAGAAGTGACAGCAGCACAAAAAGTGCTCTTCTGTACTTGCTAACACTCACAAACTGTGCAGCTCACAGCTCCACCTGCACTTGAAACACTCAAAAGCACAACACGGAAACAAATGAGCCCAGCCAACCCAACCTTCCCAAATGGAAAAACAAAGCAGCCTTCAACATTTTCTCAGGACAAATCTCCATCAAGAGCCACAACTGCTGCAGGACATAAAGGTTACAGAGAGCCAGGGAAGGAACAAAAAGTGCAAGTCATCTCTCATCTGCAAGCTGACACTCTGCAATGGCACAGGTACAATCAACCAGCCCGGGAAAGCTGGACACTGGGAGTCAGAGGAGGGTTTCTGACCTTTCAAAGAGCAGATCTATCGACCAGCTGCTCCAGAAGCACTGGGGAAAGAAGCACAGAGTTAGTCCCGATGACTGTTCCTGGACAAGTTCATGACCTGCTCAAGAAGACTGTCTTCAGCAGCAGGGAACTGGGCTTGATGACCCATGGAGTTCCTTCCTCCCAGTCACTCAGCAACCTGAATTCATGGTGGGCCATAGGTGCCCAAACACAGCACAAACACGAGGTCATTCCCAAAAGGACAGCAGGGATTGTATCTCCAGATCATGCTAAGCTGACAGATAAGCAGATGAAGAGCTGGCCACTGCAGAAGGGAGGGGAAGAGAGTTGCAGCAAAAAAACAAAGTCTCATATCCAGTGAAAATCCAGGGCACAGACTTGGAAAGCAAAGTCTCAGAGACAGGAGGTGGAGGAGATGTCCCCTGAGCACACTGTCCCCAGACACCCCAACCACAGCTTTAATTCTAACACAGGTTAGACAGACAGTAAATATGTAATTTGCCCAAGCCTCATCCAGCTGCATCCCTTGCCAGACACAGCTCCCAGTCCTTACTGCCCTGCCCTGCCCAGAGCCAACAGGCAGCAGCACCTGGATGTCTCTTTCTGCCATTTTTATGCAAGTTGGCCTTCCCTGGCCTTAATCTGGCACCACGTTCCAATTTCCAACCAACTGGCCTAGATTTAAACCACTGCATCTCTGGCTGTGCCTCAGGCAAGTGCAGAGGTAGGATAAGCCTGAGAGACAACAGTGGCATTTGGCATTTCCATCACAAACAATGGGAAGAGAAAAGCATAGGAATCACTGAGAACTGCAGATGAGGCTCCTGCCTTCCCCAAGAGCACAGGGAACCAGGAGAAACCAGGGAGGTGGGACAGACTTGGGGGCTGGAGAGGAAAATACTTCCTCTTCTAGAATCATAGAATCACACAATGGTTTGGGTGGGAAGGGACCTTAAAGCCCATCCAGTCCCACCCCCTGCCATGGGCAGGGACACCTTCCACCAGCCCAGGTTGCTCCAAGCCCCGTCCAGCCTGGCCTTGGACACTTCCAGGGACAGGGCAGCCACAGCTTCTCTGGGCAACAGGGAAGCACAGCTCAGAGTGATAATTTAATGGAGAAGCACCACATTACTGCTTCCTTCCCTCCAGCTCCACATTGCACCTCCACTCTGTGCTGGGCCATCCTGAAAACCATGTGGATCCTTCTGCACACTGATGTGGCAGCCATGCCATGGCTTCTGTTAGGAGATTATACTGTAATTGAAATTATAGGTGTGGAATAACACCTGGGACAATGAAGTGCTACAGATAAAACAGAGCCTGACACCACCACAATCCTCCCCTCTCCTCACGAGAGTAGCTTTACTGGCTCACTGTCTCCATCACAAGTGGCTCCTCTTCAGCTACACCAGTAGAGCTGGAAGTGCAGGATGTGTTCAATTACACAACACCTTAAACGATATTTTCCCAGGAGAACAGTCATTAGAACAAATACAATGGTCACACTGAGGAATGAGGATACAACGAGGAAAAGGCTGAGAGGGCTGAAACATAATGCAGACAGTTTGAGGAACTTTGTTAGAGCAAAGCCAGCCCCAGCAGGCCATCAGAGGTAGCTCCAGCACAGGGAGGGAGTTCTTCACCAAGGGCAGTGGCTGCATCCTGAACCACAATGCCCAAACAGCCAGATGGAGAGGAGGTCACATTACTGGAGTCACTCTCAAATGCCTTGCAAGACAAATCCAGCTGCCTGAGCCTGTGGTGCTACAGACCCCCAACCTTCCCTCCACCAGCCTCTGCTTCCTAAAACATGCAAGGTCAGGCAACAGGAACAATGGCAGTAGCATTTGTAAGACATTTCAAGGCTGAATCAAAACTGACCCAAGAGCAGGAATGTCACTTCATCTCTCCCACCACTGAGAACTAGCCATGGTACAGATCTGACCAACACCTCCCTGGGGACAGTCACTACTCAAAGATAAGAGTGTTCACAGTCTGACTTCCCTGACCCCCAGCTGTAAGAGATTCCTGCAGACCTTCTGCTGTGGCTGGACACCAAAGCCACATGGAGACTCCAGCTAGTCCATAGGCACCCAGGCAGACCAGATGGGCCAACACACAGCACACTGGTGTCCATTTGATCAATCCAAAACCCCAACATGGATCATTAGAACTCAAGGACAACACTATCACACACTGCAAGAGTACCCACCACGAAGGTCCAAGCTCAGACTGGTTTCCCACCACCTCATCCTGCCTCCACAGCCCAGGCTCTCAATCCCCAGGCTGAAAGCAGCCCAGCCATTTAAGGCACAACATAGCCACCTCTTTGTCCCAGTCCTGGCCTGGGAACTGCCACAGTGGTTACTGCAGGCAAAGCAATGTAGAGTTTTTAAGACCAGCTTATTCCCCTGCCCTGGCACTGCCTCAAACACACCTTGGGACAGTCGTGCAGTTTCCATTGCTTAAGATTGTGAGGTCCTGGAAGACCCACAATCTCTCTTCCACTATTACAGTTTCCTCTTCACCATAAGAAAACCAGGGGACACCAGTATTCCTACCCACATGAATATGTGGCCTTCACACAGACAGCATGGAGAGGGAAACACTCAAAGGAGGAACCAAAACAAGGAAGAACAACAAGAACGAGATGCGTGGGAGACACAAAGCGGGGTAACTGTGCTTACACACCAGAGCAGAGAAGGTCTTCCTTTCAGCCCCTCCCAGCCCAGCCCAGAGCTGAGTCAGAAAAGCCTCTCACCCCACACGGTTCCTGCTCGGTGGGTCCGGTGCCAGGGGTGTGGGGTCAGCCTGGAGTCCCTGGAGCCGGGTGGGCACTGCTGGCACCCGCAGAGCAGCCTGGCAGGGGGACCATGCTAGGAGGTGTCTGCAGGAGCACTGGGAGCACACCAAGCCTGGCAGGAGCAGCTGGAGGACAGAGAGGAGAGAAAGGCATGTAAGAATAAATGGCTGCTGAGACTCTGGGCTGATCAGCATCACCCCAGCAAACACAACCAACCTCACATCACTCCATCAGCATCCACTTGAACTCCAGCTGGCAGAAGGCTCTGTGCCTCCCAGGCAGAGCCTGGGAGCTTGGTCCTGTCTGGAGACACGACGGGACCCACTGCTTTTGGGTCAGCTCAGATTCTTCACTTGTGGTTTCAGAGCCTTTGGCTGTGACTTTATAGTTCTGTGCCCAGCATTGGCCTCACTCTCTCTGACAGTGGCTGCTGCTCAGCATTGTGCTGTGAGCTGGCATCAGAGCAGGAACAGCACCCCGGGAGCACGGCAGGATGGAGCAGGGCAGGAGGGAGCACGGCAGGATCACATGGACAAGGACTCTGGACAGCTCTCGACAATTAGCAACAGGGCAGGAGCTCCCGAGGGGCCGGATGTGAGCACAGCGGTGTCTGGCGGGGCACGCTGCCTGAATGTTCAAATACAGAAACAGATGTTAATTACTCTGCATAGCCAGGACATCATTAGCAGTTACATCTACTGGAAATTCTACAGTACTAATTCCTCTGATTATGCCAAACGTGCCCATCCCACCCCCAGAAGCCATGACGTTCAAGTAGTTGCCTCGGCAAACCTCCCTCCTCCGAGATATTTCCCCTTCCTCCTTCATATTCTCTGCTCTCAAAACAACCTGTTTTAGTGAAATCCATGCTTTAGGAAAGAGCTGTCTCCTTTGGGACGGGCTTTTAGCAGATGGAGGCAAAAAGAACCCTTGTCCATAAGTGTCTGGCTCACCAGCACATTCACACTTCCTCTGTTTGAGGTTGGGGAGGGAGCACAAAAATAAGGATTCAGCCAGAACAATGTGATCACTGAGTCTCTTTGGGAGCATGGCAGAAGCACCAAGAGCAACAGATACTGTTCTGCTCCCTCACCTTGCCCACTGTCCCCACATCCACACCATCAGTGCAGCACGATGCCCCTGGGGTAGGTCACAGTGAACTCACAAAGAGCGTTTCTCTTCCAGCACTCTCCACCACTGAGAATTCCAGGCAGTGGGGAAAAGACGTCTTGTGGTGAACACCTGGACATGGGCTGGTAATGGAACCAGACCAGGACAGGGAGGATGATACAGAGTGGGCAAGAGATGCCACTCAGGGACCAGTAAAAAGTAAATAAGGGACTGATTCAGGTTCAAAAGGACCTTTTAGCCCAAGGGTCTGTGCAGCACTGGCTACAAAGAGAATTCCAGCCCACAGCATCTCCAAGGCACTCAGTGGAAAGGCTGAAGGCTTAAAGCTAATGAGGGAGTGAGACCAACACCAGAGGACAGAGCACCCCACAAGTGCCACATCACTGTGTGTGACACCACGTCATTTTCCTTGTAGGACACATGTTCACATAAGTATGGAGTAGGAAGGGAAAGCTCTGAGCACCCAGCAGCTTAACACAAAGCCTCTGGGCTGTGCTGGAATCCCAAGGACTGCCCCAGCTCTGCCTGCTGCCTGAGTCTGCAGGCAGGAGACTGAGAGAGGCAAGCTGGAGAGCAACATCAGTGCTGCAGGCTCTGTGGAGAGCAGAGCTGCCACAGGGGAGGACACAGCCTGGTACACAAGGACCCTCATGCCGTGCTCCCATTTCCAAGGACCAGCACAAACACAGGGGAGTTCCCTTGCTACCCCAACAAAGCTGTCCAGAGTTACCTTCTCTGCAAACCTTTTTGTTACAGGAGCAGGAGAACACAACCCAAGCTGGGAAGCTGCCCACGATATCCCCCAGTAAACCAAAATCACCTGGGCCGGGACTGGGAACAAGATGCTGAAGAGGAAACATTGGTGCCATAGGAAGCACCACATCAGAAATGCAGCTGGGTGGCATCACGGAGAGGATAACAGCTTTTGTAAGGTCTCAGTCTCTATTTTACCAAAGTGGGTGTGCATTGATAACCCTTCAGCTTTGGCAAGGGCTGCCAATGCCAGGGCTGGGGCAGGACACCAGCGTCGTGCCCTGACATGGTGCCATTGTCACCTCCCCTGACGCTGAGCCTGCTCGGGCCCACAGCGTCTCCTCAGCACCCTCCTTGCTATAAAAGGGGCTGCACTGCAGGAACAGAGAAGCTCTTTCTTTTTTTATGAACACACATTAGAGTTTACACCGTTGGCAGAGCACGGAGGCACGACTTTGTGGGGGAACAGAGATATGGTTCCAACACTAGCTTTAATGTGCAAGCCTAAAGACTCGGCTTCAGTTTTTAGAAATCAAACTTGATCATCTCAAGCTGGCAAAAATAGCCCCATGTTCCCTCGAGTTATTTTCTTTTCAAATAGGCAGGGTACAGCACAATAGGAAATATCAGCAGTTATGTATTCAACCTCCAGAAACCCAACGGGCCAATTCCAGCAACCCACGGCAGCTTTCCAACCCTCCCTGATCTATTTGCTGGAGTTAGAGTGAAAAGCAGGCTGCCCCCGAGCCATTCAGCAAACTCCACGTCCTGCTAATTACATCAATATAAATGTATTATCTTGGCTGTCAAACATGGGCTGCCTGAACAGGACAACGCTCTGCCATGGAAATGCAGGAAAACAATTGCTCTTTCTGCTGGTGACACATTTCTCTGGATCTTATTTCCTCGCCAGGGCTCCCCCTTCCCCCTTCTGCCCAGGCACCAGGGCAGCAGTATTTTCTTTTCCAGAGCAAGAGGAAATGGCACACAAAAATCATCCTCATCTTTTAAGTGACTGAAGACGAGCAGATTTTGGGAACAACACTGGCACTTCCCATCAGCCGTCCTGACACGGGGAAGCGAGCTGTGAGGGCAAGAGTTAAATGTTTCTCCTGAGCAAGCAGCAGCCCTTCTGCCTCTCTTGGCTTCCTCAGCTGCCATAGCTAAATGTGTCAACACTCCAAATAGCAAATGTGACAGAAATTCAGAGTAGCCTGTTCCTCCCTGCCCGGCTCTGGGACAGTGGCCTGGAGAGGGCTGTGCACTCAGGAAGGGTCCAACAGCTACCACCAAGGTTGAGGCAAACGCAGGCAGATCCAGGAGGCTCCCAGGGAGCAGGCAGGCAGCTCACCTCACTCCCAAGAGTGGGATTATGACAGAAAATGACTCACCTGTCCCTCCCGCGTAAGCAGCTTTCCCAAGGAAGGCTGCACTGTGCCTGACCTTGCTTAGAGCCCCACGTTCCAAATGGGCTGCTCACAAGATTCCTCCCAATTCTGGGCACTTGGAGAGAGCCACTGCAGCAGGACACTGGGCTGGCACACACCTTACAAATCCGTCTCCTCTCCCCCTGCCCACGGCTCTGACCACAGGCAGCCACTGCCCCTCACTCCAGCCTCCCCCTGCTTCATGAAGACCCTCACCTGGAGAAATGCCACAGGGTCTGGTCCTTCCCAGATCCCTACACTCACAGGCAGGGTCAGAACGAAGCCAGAAACAAACAAGCCTGGATTCAGATGAGGCAGGAAGAGGAAAAAAGCATTTCTCCCACTTGCATCTCACCTGGGAGCAGATGATGTTCCCACCAGAGGAGATCAGCACAACCATGGCTGCACACGGGGAGGGGAGAGGTTGGGTCTCTCTCTAGATCTCATGTGCAACCACTGCAAATTTGGAAAGCTCCCACAAACCTCTGGGACAGAGGAGATCACGTTTTCCATGAGATAAAGCCAAAAGCACTCAGCTGGCTGAGGGAACACCAACAGCACTCAGCTTTGGCCACTTCCCTCTGCAAAGCCAGCAGTATTCCGAGCAAAGATAAGGATGTCCCGTGGACAGCCCAGGAGAGCAGAGGGCAATCAGCCTCATGAGGGCATCCAGGCTCCTCCACGGGGTCACCCAGCCCTTCCGCTCCTCTGAGGCAGCTCCGAGTCTGAGCGTGACACCCAACCTTTTTAATGTGCAACTTTAGCAGTTTTGGTTTGTTTTTCAGGATATATTCCAATTCAGGAGACACTGTGCCTTGGGTTCCCTCATGCACCAAGTCACCAGGCTCCAGGAGGCTGCTCTCCCTCCTGCCAAAGCAACAGGGCTTAGTAAAGTCACATCCAACCTTCAAAGGCCTCTGCAGCCCTCCAGCCCCTCCCGAGGAAGGGAGCACTGTTGGGTCTTGCCTTCTGCCTTCAACTGTTAAAGCCTTGGACACAAACAGAAGCTGATGCAACTCAAAACGTACATAAAATCGGGCTAATTTAAATCCTGCCTCTGACATGTTCCTCAGGCAGAGCTCAGTCCTGCTCTGGCTCAGTCAGGGGCACAAGCCAGACTGTTCGGCAGTGGGTCCCAAAAAATGGCCACACAAAAGCCACCAGGAGGCTCACAGTGTCACAGGAGGCTGCGATATCACTGTGGGTCTGCTCCAGTTAAGGGAGGAGCACAGCCCTGAAGCACAAGTCCCTGCGAGTCCCAGGTGACAACGTGCAAAGTGTGGCAAGATCTCTGCGTTCAGAGCCACAGGGGCCACAGTCTGGGATGTGCACCCCCTCCTCTGCATCTCAGCGCCTTCCAAACGCATTCCTGGTCTCCATCAGCTCCTGACCCACCCACAGCAGTGCAGTACATCCCACACCAGTGCCCCAGGCCACGGGCAGCGAGCACTTCCCAGATAACCTTCTGTCCGACCCTGAGAACCCACCCAGCCGTATCCCGGGCCTAGGGAGCACCGAGCACTGAGATTCCCATCTGAAGAAACACTTGGAGGAAACAGGATGACATTTCAAACACAACACTCACATTGTTTTATCCCCCCTCACCAGATGACCACCTCAGCTGTTTCCTGATGCCTGGGGGAGATGTACCCCAGATGGAGGAGCAAGGAGGGAAGAGAGAAGCTCGGCAAATGGAGAGGTGGGCCAGCACAGAGCCTTTTCCATTCTCTGTGAGACTTCTACACCCAGGACCTGGAGGCTGACATGCTTCTCCTGCAGCTGAGCTTATGTGCATCAAAATCCAGGAGTCTTGATGAGGCACCAGGACCCCAACAGCCTCAGGATGTTCAAGACCCAAGTATAAGAGCAGCCAACTGATTCTAAAGGGCAAACTCGCAAAAGAAACTGCACAAAACCCTGCTCAGCCCCCAGCAGGGGGGTCAGACCGGGAGGTGAGAATGCAGACCTGAAGGACAGGCAGCCCTGGGTGCTGGGGGCTCTGCTGTGGTCCTGCCCGGAGTGGGAACTCAGCAGTGCCCTAAACCAGCTCCACTGCCCAGCAGTGCCCTAAACCAGCTCCCCTGCCCAGCAAAGCCCCAGGCCGGGCTCCCCTGCCCGAGGGTAGAACCGGGAGCTCAGCTCTCCCTGCCCCGAGCGCAGGGCGAGGGCAAGTCGGGCATCGCAGCCTAAACGCGAGGAATCACGAAGCCTCCCCCGTCCCCCCGCGGCCGCTGCGGGACTCTCGAACCCTGAGATGCCCTCCGGGTGTGCGGCCGCGCTGGGGCGCGAGGGGGGCCCCGCAGCCCCCAGGTCACCCCAAACCCCCGCGGAAGGGGGTTCCTTCACCCCGATCCCGCCCGCCCCCCGCGGGCCGCCCCG
>NW_020884981.1:189754-215883 GCF_003945725.1 Corapipo altera | reverse complement strand
GCGGGGGGTCCCGCAGCGTCTCGCGGCTCGGGTCGGGAAGGCAGCTGCGCGGCCCCGAGCCCGCACACGGAGGGTCCGAGCGCCCCGGAGGGTCCTCAAGCGCTGCCCCAGGAGGCGCCGCCGTGAGCGGAGGGAGGATCCCGGGATGCGGAGAGCGGAGCCCGGGGCTGAGCGAACCCGGGAGGAGCCGCCGCGCCCGGTAATTACAGCACTTAATGACCTGGCGGCACATCAAGCGAGCCGGGAGCTGGCAGGAGCTGTCGGCGCTGCGGGCGATGGGCGGCCGGGGCTCGGCGAGGAACAGCGTGGAGCCGGGAGCGGCGCTGGGAGGGCGGCTCGGAGCATCCCGGCCCTCCCAGGATCTTCCACCCCTGAGCCGCAACTCTCGGGCTACATCCATCCACAGACATCCCAACGCTGAGCTACATCCCCTCACAGACATCCCAGTCCAGAGCTACATCCCCTCACAGACATCCCAACCCAGAGCTACACCCTCCCCCATGGACATCCCAACCCAGAGCTACATCCCCTCACAGACATCCCAACCCAGAGCTACACCCATCCCCCATGGACATCCCAACCCAGAGCTACATTCCCCCACGGACAGCCCAAGGCCAGTCTCGCTGTTTTAAGAAGTGCCTTCAAACCATCCTGCCCCACGGAGATGGGAACTGGGAGCAGCTCCTGCAGCACCTGCCAAGCTCAGGGTGCTCCTGTCCAAGAGTCACAGGTGGAAATTGGGAGGGGGTCCCAGATGTGACTCAGCCCAGCTGGCCCCAGCACACCCTGATGTGAAATAGTTGGTCGTTGTTCCAGCAAAAGCAGCACCATTTATGCCACCAACCTTGGAGAGGGGATTAAAGGCTGCTAAGTAAAACAGGACAGCTCCTAAACAGGAGAAGTGCTCTCTTTAGGCTGTTGGAGCCTGTGTGGGCAGTTGAGGGGTGCTGAGATAGCCAGTGTACAGGAGACCTGTAGAGATGATGCAGGGACCAAAGGGCAAGTGGAGACCTTTGGCTTCCCTTCATCTCTCTGTAAGATGGAATTGCCAGTCATATCAACACGTTTATTTGCAGGTAGATCTTTTCCAGAGGCTGCAGAAGCATCTCTGCCTTTGTTCTCCGGGGTGGGCCAGGGCAGGGGCAGCCCCACACTGCCCTTGCTCACTGGGGGGATTCCTGGACTGGGGCAGCTGAGGGGCTTGATGCTCCCCCAGTGCCCAGCCTGTGCCTGAGGGAAGCACAGGACAGGTATCCCAGCCCTGCATGGACAGGTCAGCACCCCAAAACCATGGAATATCCCAAGCTGGAAGGGACTCACAAGGACCACAAGTCCAACTCCTGCACAGGACACCCCAACCATCCCACCATGGCTGGTGGGGCTCCTCTGCCTATTATGGTGTAAAACGTGTTGGGATCCCCTGGGAAAAGGGGGAAGTTGGGCTTAACAGGATCCACTGGCTCCACCACAGTGGGTGTTTGAGTAAGACCTGTCACCAGCCACACCATGGAGTGTTAGTGTGGGCACACGGTGACCCCTCTGGACACCACGGTGTCCCTGCACTCTGGTGCCAGTGAGGTACCCCAGGGTGGCCACACAGCTCAGCCACAGAGACCTGCTGGGTGACTTCATCCCTGAGCTCTTCAGCCTCACTGAGCAGCAGTTGGATCCTCAGAGCACTCCAAATGCCTCTGCACACCCGTGTGTGGGCAGTTGAGTTCAGCCCCGTCTGTCATGCACAGGATTATTGATGAGTGTGAGCAGTGGGACTGCACAGCCCTGAGGGGAAGGGGAAGGAGGAGGAGGAGGAGGAGGAGGGGAGTCACTGCAGTTTGTGTGGGCTTTGACATCACATCTACAGGGCATGACACAAACAGCTGCTGACACCCAGCTCTGCTGGTAGGATGGGGGAGATCCTGGCTGGAATTATATCACCAGCATGGCCTTGGGTATCTGGAGAATAAATGTAAAAGGTTAACTTTGCCCAGTTGGGAAGTGATTTGACGTAGTGGATGATGTCAGTGTGTCCTGTTAGGAATCACAGTCATGGAATGGTTTGGGTTATAAGGGATCTTAAAGCCTGTCATGCCCTGGGCAGGGACACCTTCCACCAGCCCAGGTTGCTCCAAGCCCCGTCCAACCTGGCCTTGGACACTCCCAGGGATCCAGGGGCAGCCACAGCTTCTCTGGGCAACCTGTGCCAGGGCCTCACCACCCTCACAGCCAACAATTTCTCCCCAATATCCCATCTAACCCTGCCCTCTGGCAGTGGGAAGCCATTTCCCCTTGTCCTGTCCCTCCATCCCTTGTCCCCAGTCCCTCTCCAGCTCTTCTGGAGCCCCTTTAGGTCCTGGAAGGGGCTCTCAGGTCTCCCTGGAGCCTTCTCTTCTCCAGGTGAACGCCCCCAGCTCTTCCAGCCAGTCAGAAAGTCATTCCTGGGAATGACTGAGTGCTGTAGAACTGAGAGCCTGGCTGAAGGTGCTCTACCCTGAGCAAACTTCATCACAGAAAACAATCATTTTCAGGCACTGTAACTCCACACTGAGTATTTCCCTGCTCCTTCTCCCCCTACCATGCCTCCTAAAAGGACTCATTCCGTGTTTTTTCCTGGAGCTGGCTGGCCTGTGGCTGCCTGGGCCATCCTGAGCCTTTTTTGATAATACAAACCTTGCATTCCTCCAGCTGCAAAGATTCTCTACCCACCACGACTTTCCACCATAGAGAGGAGCATCAGCCACTTTCTCCAGTGCCTCAGACTTGCACAGCCAGGACCCAACAAGTAAGGCCATGTGGATCCTCATGGGTTATGGATGTGAATCCTCATAGACTGTGGATGTGAATCCTCATGGATTGCACTATATGTCAGTGTAGACAGCTCTGTATCTCTGCAGTAAGTGAGCTCGCCTGGCCCTGACTGTGAGCTCTGTGCCATGGGACACCCTGTGGGGTGGGGGAGGCTGGGAGGTGACCTGGAGCAGACCCAGCTGGCCAAGCACAGGGACACACACCCAAGATCTGCAGGGACTGGAGGATGCACAAGGACACTTCCCATTGTGCTCTGGCAGCCAGTGCTGGAACCAGCAGCTCCTGCCTGAGGCACCTCAGGTGAGAGGGAGGAAAGGTTGGTGTGTTCCCCATCCCAAAGGTCTTCCAGTCCTCATTTCCCAAGACATGAAGCTTGAATGAATGCTTCCCTTCATCCTCATCTCTGCTCCAACTCCACCCTGCCATGGGACTGGCAAGTGGCTCCTTCCTGGTGCCTGCCCTCAACCCTCCTATTTTCAGCCTGAGCAATGAGGAGGTCCTGATGGCTCTCAAAGGGCAGGACAGAAAGTCATATGATCCATCACCTACTTGGGAGGAAGTCTTCCTCCATGAGTCCTTGAGCTGTTGCAATGGAAGGCTTTTTGCAGCAAGGCAGTTGCAAAGAAAGGTAACTCTTGACTAAATATTTAATATATATGTATTATATAAGAGTGTTGAGGCCCTGGCACAGGTTGGCCAGAGAAGCTGTGGCTGCCCCTGGATCTTTGGAAGTGTCCAAGGCCAGGTTGGACAGGGCTTGGGGCAACCTGGGCTGGTGGAAGGTGTCCCTGGAGACGATCTTTAAGGTCTCTTCCAATCCAAACCAGTCTGTGACTCTGGGATTATCTATGTGTGTATCTAGAACTGAGCAGTGATATTTTTTTAGCCAGAAGGGACCTCAAAAAGAAGTTAAGTGGAAGGTGTACTGCATGTACCTGTGTGCAACAGAGGACATTTGAGGGAACAGTATTGTACAAACCCAGAAGAGTTTTGCTTTCATTGTCAATATAGTGCATTGCCCACATTTAGCACAAGGGAAGTAAGACACAGAATCTGAGAGGAATAGTTTTGCATTGCAGGGGTCCAGCAGCTGTCACCAGCGTGGGGTCTCACAACTCACTGACTGACACGTGGTGTCACCTTCAGTGGGACAGGTGAGGTGATGGACATGAATGATCCTGCTGTAACTGTGCCATCCCCCCCCTTTATGGGAGGGTTGGGACACTCAAACCCCTCCCTGTTGGAGGGAGAGGTATCAATCCCCTCTCCTCAGGGAGGATTATCTGATCCAAAACACCAAAGTGATCCTTGGGACTGAGTCTGTGGCCTGGGATGGTCACTTGGGCTCCACACTGCAGGGAAGTGGGGGAATCGGAGTGGCTCTGGGGTGCTGGAGCTGTGGGGATGTCCATGGGCCTCTGGGGGTAATAGGAATTCCCTGGAGTCCTGGGGGAATTCTCACTAGAGCAGAAGAGTTGTCAGGGCTCCCTGAGAGGAATCTGGGAGCCCTGGGAGGATCAGGGTCTCCTTGGGGGAATCTGGAATTCCTGGGAGTATCAGGCATCTCTGTGGGTGTGGTGTGTCCCCAGGAGGTGTCACAGCCCCCAGTTCCTCCTAAGCACTGCACAGGTGTGCAGGGGCACCTTGGAGTTCTGAGGCAGCCCAGCCAGTCTGTCATCAGTGTCAGGGGACCCCAAGGGAGGGGAGGCACCCCCAGGGTCACTCACCTGGGGGGTGGGCTCGCTGATATCCTTGGGCACAGGATGTGTCACTGGGGGCCAGGGGCCACCTCCCTGTCCACGGTGCCACCAGGGTCAGCCAGGCTGAGCAGCAGCAATTGGTGCAGAAGGGTCACTTCAGCCTGTGACACTTTGGGGCAGGAGCACTTCTGGGTGGGGGGTGACAGGGACCCCCCAGTCACGGGGCCAGGACCCCCAAGGCAATGGGAAGAAAGGACAGGTCTCAGCCCCCTCCACCAACCCCACTGCCCCCCTGTGGCCACTGATAACCCTCAAGGGCCCCCATCAACCCCAGTCCCTTCACTCTTTACCTTCCCAGTGACTCCCCAAGCCCTGCTGACTCTCCAGCTCCCCCAGTGACCCCCAACCTGCCCCAGTGACCCCTCCAGGGCCTCCCAGTGATGACCCACAGGATCCCACTGGTTCCTCACAGCCCATGACTGCCCTGCCCCTTTATTCCTCACTTGCTGTCCCACCCCAAGCTGATGCTGACCCGAGGAAAGAGATGGATGTGGGTTTGGCCAGGGCCTGGGGGCTGAGCCAGGTGCCTGACACAGGATCTGTGCCTCCCTCCCTGATCTCCTCTGACTGCAGGACAGTTTTCCTCTGTGTTTGCCATGGCCTTGTTGGTCAAGTCCCTTCCAGAGCACTTATGAGGGGTCTGGCTGTCCCCAAACACAGCAGGGGGGGCTCTGGCCTGTCCCTCCACTTCACAAACATGGGCTGTATGGGTCTCACACGGCTCAGGAGGGGTTTCTGTCCCAGACCCTCCCCTTACCTACCTGAGGGCTGGTTCAACCATTTCTGTCCCCCAGCTACTAAAATACTTTGAATCATAGAATATCTTAGATTGGAAGGGATCCATAGGGATCCCTGACTCCAGCTCCCTGCTCCCAGTGGGCCACTCTTCCCAGTAGGAAGTGCCCCAGGTACGTGGGGCCAGTGGGGGCTGGAATAATCCCCCTCAGAAGGGGCTGAAGGCAGAGAAATGAGGGGTAAAAAGGAATTTTGGCAGCAGTGTCTCTTCTGCCACCCTCCCTAGTCAGACAAGTGGGATGACATAGATGAAAACTTAATTTTCACTGGAAACCTGTCAGAACTGGTTGGTAGAAAAGAGTCTGGTAGAGTGGGAGAGGAGAACTGTGTGTGTGAGAGGAGGTCAGTGTGACACCCCTCCTCGGGGCAGCCTGCTCCAAAATCCCTGGGACCAACAGCATGTCTCCTGTCCCTCCAAGGCCACATTGTCCTGCTGCCAGGTCTGTCAGGTCAGATTAAAGGTGAGGAAGGGGCTTGGAGATCATCAGGACCCAGCAATAACACTCACCAAAGGCCAAAGGAACTCCCACAGGAGGAGCACCTGACGTGGACTGAGGGGTAATCAGTAAATGAGAGAAGCTGAGGCGATGCAGAATAAAGACTCTTTTATAGAACAGAGAAAGCAGGTGCAGCTCCTGCTGTGTTTGCTGAAGGAGGAAATCAGCTCCCAGCCATCAGTGGTGCTTGTGGGGATCTTCTTTCAGGGGTGGCATGACTTCTCCAGTCTCTAAAATCCTGTCCCCCTGAGGGATGAGAGCGTGGTGAGCATTCCCTCCTGCACCCAGCCCCTCCCTGCACAGCCCAGCCCTTCAGGGAACCTGCAACTTCCCCACTCCCAGACAAAAATCTCACTGCAACTCACTCGGAACACTCTCACTCACCCAACATTCCCAGGATACGGGAATCACATCACAACCAAACTACCTGAACCTGCACCTGCTTCACCACAGAACAGCAGCCAAACACTTTGAGACTGTCTTGTTTTAAAAATGTATATTGGACTCATAGCACTGCATAACCCCCTTCAGCACAGCACAGGGTTCAGTGAGTTCAAACCCAGGGCCTGGTGACTATGGAGAGACACATAATCCCTCAAAAATCAACCTGCTGCCCAAGTGCTGCCTGTTCCAGCTCCAGGCACTGTCCTGGCCCACTGGGCTGACCTAAATTGACTGAAAATCTAGGCTGAAGACAGAGGACAACAGCCTGACCTTCAGTATGTTGCTACGTGGTTGTTAGGGATGGAACTTGTTAGAACTGCCAAAAATGTGCAGCTGTCAGAAAGGGCAGAGCTGATTTTCTAGGAGAGTGTTTGCCCTCTGACTTGTTACACCAAACAGTAACAGCTCAGAGCAGCCTGAAAAGAGACCAAGCAATCTGACCCTCTCTGCTTCAAAAAACACTCCAAACTGAGGTGACACAACTCTTTGGGGACCCCTGAGCATGGGGGACCTGCAGGGACACCTGGGACCAAGCCAGAACCAACATTCCCAGTGCTGACAATGAGGAGAAGCAGAACCACTCTGTCATTCCATGTGTTAATAACCACAGAGGCTTTAAACACCCATTCCCAAAGGAAATGTTTGTGTTTTCCTCCCCATGGGCCATGTCAGCCAGGTACTGTCAGCCAGGTACTCCAAAGTCTGCAGCTAGAGAGGAGGTCCCACTGAAACAGGGACTGTCTGCTCCGAGGACAAGATGAGAACTGCCCAAAAACACTGTTCTGTGCTGCTCTAGGACAGGCTGCCCACAGAACACCCCACATCCCTCCAGAGTCTCTACCAGGAATTTCTCAGCTGCTGCACAAACTTGCACTTCTCCCCATGGAACCCCTTCCCCTCTGCCTGACAAAGCTGGAAGACAAAACAAGTGTTAACAGACTTACTGGGAATATCTGTGGATTTGCCATGACCACTCCATGAGGCTTTTTCTGGAAGTGGGGGAGAGAGAGGGGAAGGGGAAAGAAAAGAGTGTTATTTGGAGGGAGTACAAGTCTTTCCCATTCCCCACACCAGCAGCTGCCCTGGTTATTCCCATGGTCACCACTCCTCCAGGAAAGCAACAACTCAGGCACAGCTTTCCAGCTCACAGGAGGCAGCACAGGCAAAGCTGGGCACTGCCATAAATCACAGAATCATGGCATGATTTGGGGTGGAAGGGACCTTAAAGCCCATTTCCTTCCATGCCCTGCCATGGGTAAGGACACCTTCCACTAGCCCAGGTTGCTCCAAGCCCCATTCAACCTGGCCTTGGACACTTCCAGGGATCCAGGGGCAGCCACAGCTTCTCTGGGCAACCTGTGCCAGGGCCTTCCCACCCTCACAGCCAACCATTCCTTCCCAATATCCCATCTAACCCTGCCCTCTGGCAGTGGGAAGCCATTCCCCCTTGGCCTGTCCCTCCATCCCTTGTCCCCAGTCCCTCTCCAGCTCTCCTGGAGCCCCTTTAGGCCCTGGAAGGGGCTCTCAGGTCTCCCTGGAGCCTTCTCTTCTCCAGGTGAACCCCCCCAGCTCTCCCAGCCTGGCTCCAGAGCAGAGGGGCTCCAGCCCTGGGAGCATCTCTGTGGCCTCCTCTGGACTTGCTCCAACAGCTCCACGTCCTTTGTGTACTGGGAACCCCAAAGCTGGAGGCAGCACTGCAGGTGGGGTCTCACCAGAGCGATTTTTTATCATAAAATATCACCAGAAATACATATATTTGTGCCACCTAAGCAAGTAAACACGAGAGGTGGACAGGCCACGGGAGGTCACCTCAGCCTGCAGCCCGACATAGGCAGCACGTTCACACCCCCGTGTGGGATCAGCCCTCACCCCCCCCCACGGCCTTACTGCGGGGTTCAACCCGCCCTCCCCCGCGCCCCCCGCGCCCCCGCACCATGACGTGGTACTTCAGGTAGTAGGTGATGAGCCAGGCGGGGATCAGCACCCGCACCAGGAGGAACCCGCCGGTCTGGTAGGCCTTGTACACCTGCGGGGACAGTGGCGGGTCAGGCGGGGCCAGCGGGCCCTGGCCGGGACAGGCGGCCCCCCGTCCCCCTCACCTGCTGCCGCCAGAGCCCCCCGGGCCGCAGGAAGCGCTCCCAGAACGCGGCCACCGGGCCGAGCTTGCGCGGGGGCAGGACGGGCTCCCGCTCGCTCAGCTCCTGGTCCCGCAGCCACCGGCGCCGCAGGGCCCGGAGCTGCTGCAGCCGCAGCTTCTCATCCTCCGTGTAGCCGCTCATGGCCCGGCCCGGCCCCGCTCGGCTCGGTGCAGCCCCGGCCCCGCTCGGTGCCCGCCCGGCCGCGGGCGCCCCGTCCTTGTCCGCGGCGCTCGCAGTGAGGGCGGCGGGCGCGGAGCGATGACGAGCGCGGGGGAGGCACCGAGCGGAGCGGCGGGAGGGATGGGGAGGCTCCCGGGGGAAGGGCCGGGGGAGCTGCGGTTGTGCAGCCTGGGAAAGAGGAGCTTTGGGGTGACCTGCGGGCCGCCTCCCTGCTGAGGGGAACTTACAGGAAAGATGGGGCAGGACTATGCACAAGAGCACGTAGTGCAGGACAAGGGGGAATGGGTCCAAAATGAAAGAGAATAGGTTTAGGTTAGATATTAGGAAAAAATTCTTCCCTGTGAGGGTGGGGAGGCCCTGGCACAGTTGCCCAGAGAAGCTGTGGCTGCCCCATCCCTGGAAGTGTCCAAGGCCAGGTTGGATGGGGCTTGGAGCAACCTGGGCCAGTGGAAGGTGTCCCTGCCCATGGCAGGGGGTGGAACGAGATGGGCTTTACGGTCCTTCCAATCCAACCCATCCCCTGATCCCATTGATCCTACTGATTAATCTCACTGATCAATCCCATTGATCCCACTGATCAATCCCACCGATCCCATCGATCCCACTGATCAATCCCATCGATCCCACCGATCGATCCCACCGATCGATCCCATCGGTCCCACTGATCGATCCCATGATCGATCCCATCGATCCCAATGCCCCCCCCCCCAGTGTCCCCGTGTCCGGGTCGGTCCCGGCGCGGGCGCGGCGGGGCCGTGGCGCCCCCTGCTGGCCGTGGCCGCTCAGCCGGGCAGTCCCGGGCTGTGACCGGAGGGTCGCGGGTTCGAGGCCCCGCTCGGGCCGTTCCGCTCCTCCCCCGGCGGCTCCTCCCCCGGGCCCTCCCTCCACGCGAGCCCGGGGATGCGCGGCCCTTCCCGGCCCTGCCCGGCCCTTCCCGGCCCTGCCCGGCTCTGCCCGGCTCTGCGCCGCCGGGGCCATGGCCGGGCCCGAGCCGGGGCTGCGGCTCCGCTTCCAGCGGCGGTTCCTGGCGGCGCGGCCGCTCCGCTCGCTGCCCTGGCCGGTACCGGGGGAGGACCGGGCGGGGGGTGGGTGGGGGACGCGGCAGCGCTGCTTTGTTGGTTTGTTTGTTTATTTATTTATCCCGGTTTAGGAGCTGGAACAAAACCTGCGGGCTGCGCCGGACTCGCCCCTGCTCCGGGATATCCTGCACCAGGTGGGGACACCCCCGGCTGCCACCGCGTGTGCCCCCGGAGCCGCCGGGGTCGCTCGTAAATGCAGCGATCCGGGCCCGCAGCGCTTCGCTGGGCCCTGCAGAACTGCAGGTTTCCTTCCCTGCCGTTTATTTGGCTGTTCTTGGGTCGGAATTGAGACCCGCGTGCCCGAGCGCTGATGCGGTGGATGGCACAGGCGAGTCTGCCCAGCTGGTCCTGGATGCTCCGGGATACAGGGAATGCTGGTGCCTAAACTGTCCCTGGGGATGGGAAAAAAGCAAATCAGGCAGCAAGCCGAAAAGGAAAGAGGGAAGAGAAAAGCAAAAGAAGGAGGGGGGCAAACTGGACTATTCCCATTCAGTTTTGCTCTTTACTCTGAAAAGGGAGATTTTTGCTGCCTCAGAAGGTAAGAAATCTGCTGCCCCAGATCTGTAAACTCACAAACCAATCAGAAATCATAAAATTTCAATTTCTGGCTCAGCATCACTTGTACAGACTAAATCCCAATGCATTTCATGGCACTGAGAGCCAGTTAATGGTCCTTCTCTGGCCCTCAGTGCCTTTCCTAACCCCTCCCTGGTGACTGGTTTCCGTGGCTGTTCCTGTTTCAGACCATCCTCCACCCTCTGTGTGTGAAATATCCCCCCTCAACCAAGTACAGGAGGTGCTTTCTGACTGAGCTCATAAAAAAGGTACTGCTTGCTTTTCACTCTTCTTTTTTCCCTTGAAAATATCCCATGTAATAACAAACCACAATATTGTAAATATTGGGGCCAACAATGTATTAAATGGGACTTAAAAGTGCAAGTGTTTTTTGTTTTCATGACAATGTGACTCCCAGAGGTGCCCTGTTCTTCCCACAGCACGAATCCACAGCAGCTGAACCCCTGGATGAACTGTATAATACACTGGCAGATGTTTTAAAAGAAGAAGAATCTACTCAGTGTTACAAAAACTACTTACTGGTAAGCATTGATGCTGCACTGTTCTGAATCACATTTAGTAATCTGAACTAAGCAATAATTGGCTTTAAAAATAACCCTTCAGAAGCCTGGAGTGCTTCCTGCCTTTTCCCAGGTGCCAGTATTGATTGCGAAGTGTAAACCTGTTGTCTGTGCTGATCCATCTTTGCTTTCTTGTGTGTCCTCCAGCCCACAGGAGACTGTGTGACCCTTTGTGAGAGCACAGCCATGATCTCTGGGGGCACCACGGGGCTCGTCACGTGGGAGGCTGCCCTGCACCTCGCCGGGTGGGCAGGGGGCAACCCCGAGGTGTTCAGGGCCAGGTAATGGCACAGCTTGGGTGGAAAGGGGGAAAAATCCATACAGAATCATGGCATGGTTTGGGGTGGAAGGGACCTTAAAGATGGTCTCATTCTGTTCTTCTGTCATGGGCAGGGACACCTTCCACCAGCCCAGGTTGCTCCAAGCCCTGTCCAACCTGGCCTTGGACACTTCCAGGGATCCAGGGGCAGCCACAGCTTCTCTGGGCAACCTGTGCCAGGGCCTCCCCACCCTCACAGGGAAGAATTTCCTCCCAGTATCCCATCTAACCCTGCCCTCTGGCAGTGGGAAGCCATTCCCCCTTGTCCTGTCCCTCCATCCCTTGTCCCCAGTCCCTCTCCAGCTCTCCTGGAGCCCCTTTAGGCCCTGGAAGGGGCTCTCAGGTCTCCCTGGAGCCTTCTCTTCTCCAGGTGAACCCCCCCAGCTCTCCCAGCCTGGCTCCAGAGCAGAGGGGCTCCAGCCCTGTTACTGTGACCTACGAAACTGTAGTTTAATAATAGACAATATTTATAATAGTAATATTTAATAATAGGCAATATATACACCCAAAATAAGTGGAATCACCCCATTTTGCTGCTGGGTAACTGCTGCTCTTGTCTTCTGCAAGTCAAGCTGTAACTCAGGACCTTGTAATTCTGTCAGGATGGGGGTTAAGATCAAAACCCTGGCACTGTGCAGCCTGACTTGCTTTGAAGTTCAGCTGTTCAGTTTTCAGTAATTTAACTGATGCACTTCACTCCTTGCTGGGATCCATCTCACCAGCATTAGAGGATCCATGTGCAGGTCTGATCACATCGTCTGGGCTTTATTTATAAACAGGCAAGAGGAACAAGCACTTTTGAGGAAAGATAATTTAAAATACTGACTCCCAGAGGAGCTGTGCTGCTCAGTGTCCCTTTCTCTGCCCTGACTCTGAAAAGAGCCACTTCAGGGGGAGGCAGATGCAGATGGCTAAAACCAGGTGGGAATGTCTCTCATCCCCATACTGGGAATGCTTTGTACCATATGCAAAAGAAGCATTTCAGGTAATTAATTTATGCTGACCCTCAGCATTTCCCAGCTCTCCAGTTGTTTGAGATAAAGGTTAGGTTGTGAATGGTTTACTCAAAAATTACTGAAATTATCTGCAGCTCATTTTACCTTTAATTTTACTTGCAGTATTTTGATTTCCAACTTAATGTAGAGCCCTAATAGTACTTCTTTTAATCTGTTTTCCTTCAGGACAGTCTTGGAATTAGGAAGTGGGATTGGCTTCACTGGAATTGCCATCTGTAAGACCTGCCAACCCAAGACATACATATTTAGTGACTGCCACCACTGTGTTCTCAGACAGCTGGGAGAGAACATCCGTCTCAATGGCTTCCAAGTGACCTGGTGTATCCAAACAGAGCCCCAAGGGCAGGAGGTGGAAACAAAGAACTGCCAAACCCCAAAACTGATGGTTGCAGAACTTGACTGGGGCTCAGTGACAGAGGAACAGCTGGTGGGTCTCCAACCTGACGTTGTCATCGCAGCAGGTTCGTCACTCCCTGCAGGAGGGAGCAGAGTGGAGGGACAGGGGTGCAGAACTCGGAGTCCTGGCAGGCTCTCGAGGGATGACATCATAAAAAAACCCCAAAAAAACAACTGCAGCCCTTTTTTGGACTTGCCCATATATAAATCTGGAGGGAGTTTATAGGAAATCTAATCTTGGAAAATCGAGTGATGGTAAATTGTCTCAGCTGTAGCTACAGGGTTTTAATCCCTGATTTGGAGCTTTGCAAAGCAAAAATTAGCTGAGAATCCAGGTGAGCAAATGACTTTGTCATCCAAGGTATCACAAGGTGTGAATGTGAATTCTGTAAGATGAAGCCACTGTATGTTACCCAATGCCAACCACACTGTTCAGTGCCCAAACCAGCCCAAGCTGGACTCTGAAGACAAGAACTAAAGGAGACTTAGATCTGTCTACTCTTTGCTGTTACTCATTACTGCAGGACGTGCCCTGATTATGTTGGATCACAAGTAAGTGCTGGGTCTGTCAGAGGTACAGACACCTCAACACTTCCACACAGTAACCAGCCACCTCTGAGGATCAGCATTTCGTACCCCTTGGTGCTCACTCTCACCTCCCATCACTATTTCTGCTCTCCAGGAAATGACTCTGGATTCAAATTGCTGCAAGTCCTCTGCCTTCAGCCTCTAAAACACCCATTTTTAATAAGGCAGGTTTGTTTTGCCAAGGGCAGTGGCAACAGCACCAACACTCAGTGTTCCTGCTGTCTCCCTTAGGATGAGCCTAAATAAAATATCTGACAATCCATTTACAAAAAGGAGCACGGATTTTTAGTGATTTTGGAGTGATAGTAGAGATGAGGGCATAGCACATAAACCAGAGGCATTTCTGAAGATCTCTCCTTGGGAATTTTTAACCCATGAATAAAAAAAAAACATATTCTCCTGCACTGTGAATATTTTATATTTTTGTTTTGCAGTTCTCATTCTGCTTTTTGCTCAATCCTCAATAAATATTGTATGTTTCCCTCTTTTTTTTTTTTTTTTCAGACGTGGTGTATGATCCAGAGATAATTTTAGCCCTCATTGGGATGCTACAGAAACTCTCCACCTGCAGAGCAGACAGAAAAGCTCCTGAGGTCTTCATTGCCTTCACACTCCGTAACCCAGACACGTATCACCTGTTCCAGGCTGAACTGGGTAGGGGCCTCTTTCATCAAGTGTTCAATAGTTTTGCCTCTTTCCCCATCACTTATTCTGTGGTAGAGATGAACAGGAGCATTTTTTTGGTGAGGAGCATTGTCCAATAGTGAGACTGTTATCCTAGAGGTGGATTTAAGAGCAGTAGCTTTTCCTCAGGGATTTGATCAGGAGATTGGAACTTACCTTTAGGTACATCCTGGCTATCACAGCTCACATCTGTCACAGCACACACTGCAAGTGTGGTGGGCTCAAAAGGGAGGAAACTAAACAGGGTTAAGCTTAAAGCAGGGAAACCATCTGTGCTGCTCTGTCACAGTGATAAATAACAGAGATGCAGCCTAAACCCTTCATCTTATCTTACCACTTCTTTGAGGGTTAAAAACCAACTAGAGATTAAATAAAATGGGATTTTTCTTCATGTACTCTTCTGAAGCCTATCTTTTGCAGTCTGTCGTCTGCTCAGCAACTGGTTAATTCACAAAATGATGCTGAGAGAGGCATTACTGGTGTCTTTTAAAAACACTCAAAGCATTTGCCTGTAGCTTTCTTTCACAGCATGGTAAAGATCTCTTCCTACAGAACTTGTCATGCAACTTGTGCTCTTCATTTTAGTAAGCCTAAATATGATTCCCAGTGTTTCTCTTCACAGATAAAGTCGAGATCAGGTGGCAGATTATTCCAGCCCACGGCAACAGTAATTTTCTCTATGATGTGCAGCCAAATGTAACTATTCTCCAGCTATTTATATAGGCTTGGCAAATAGAATTAGAATTTTGAGACTATGTCATCCTTGCAACAAGATTATCCTGAGTTCTGGAAGCACATACCAGAGGTGCTGGACTGTACACACGGGCTGTTGTCAATGTGAGTTGTTTCTTCCTGTAATTTCCAGCATTTCTGCAAAGAAGCTGCTGCTCCTGAAAAGTGAGTGAACCTCAAACAATACAAAAAAAATTAAGCCCTAATCACACTGCACTTTAATTCTGTAGAAGACAACAGAATTCAAGTGTGTTTTTTTAACTGTGTTCTGTTTTGTTAACGCTGGAGGCAAACCTGCGGGGTCACAGGATGAGGATCTCCCACGGACAAGGAGCAAGACAATGGTTCAGAGTAAAAAATATTTTTAAATATTAAAATCAGCTGGAATTGTCTACTCTGGTTTTTTTATGCTTGTTTTTATATACTGGCAGTCTGGTCAGTCTTAAAAATGAACCAGTAAATGAGCAGTGACTAATACCTCCAGAGCTGTGGGATGTCCCAGGCTCACACTGCTGTAAGAGCAGGGGACAGGCTCTGCTGGAAGTCAGGGGCATCTTCACCCTGCAGTGAGGACAAAAATCACAACTGAGGTACATTCCTCTCACTTAAGAGCTGCCACTTTCACCACTGGCTGCTGGGACCTTCCTGTCAGGTTGGCCAGGAAATAAAAAAGGACTCATACTCCACAGCAATGCTCCAGGGATCCTGCAAGGAGGAAACACTGAGCTCACCTGCTCAGAAACTGTCCAGTGTCCATTCATCATTCTCCTCCTGGTCCCAAAGCAGAAGATCAAATGCTGCTCATTCTCCTCTTTAGACTTTCTTTTTCTCTATCTTGTTTTAAAAGCTACTTACAGGAAAATGAACAAATACTTCAGCCTCCTCCTTCTGTAGCAACGGAGAGAAAATGGGTGGTAGGTAATTTGAAACCTGAAGAATCATCTTATTCTTCAAGCTGAAAGAGGCCACAACTGCTGGGATTAAGCAGAAGTTACCCCAGCCCAGGTTTTAGCTCCCTGTCCCCAAAAAGGAAGAACTCAAAGGTATTATTTCTAGAGGAAGTGCAAGCTGGCAGCCCAAACAGGAGCTCCCTTACACAAAATTCAAGTCACTCAAAGGTTCTGTACAGATGGCTCATTTTACATCTAAAATTCTTATTATAGGAAGATGAAACCTCTCTGAAGCTTTTGGCATTACTGTTTAATTAGAGAAGTGCCTAATTTATCTCCACGTGCACAGGATTGGCTAAAGGGGAACGGCAAAGCCCCCAGACAGGATTTTGACTGAAAACAGTAGGAAAGATACACTAAAATATTGGCAAATAAATCTTTATGAACCATTCTTCAGTCAAGAAGCTGGAGGTTTTGCCAAACTCCTGCAGTAAAGCAACTTGTCTCCTTTATTTTCACCTTTTTCCTTCTGAAAAAAGCAGATTTTTGATGATTACTCAGTCAGAGGGTTTAAAAATGCTGGTGCAGAACCCACTGTCACCACCTCCCACCCCTGAACTGGGAGCTTTGAGGAGCAGTAACCACATGATAAACCCAAGCATTTCTGTTCCTTAAATGACTGACATCTATTTTATAACCAAAAAGGTGATGAAAAAAACGTGGAAGCATCAGTCTGCATGTACTGATCTGAACAATAAAAAGCTGAAGGGTGCACCTGAGTGAGCACTCACCAAGTGAAGTGCCTTTGATTACATCACACGTATGTTTGGGGTTTATTTTTCCCTGTTCTATTCATCTGTTCAAAAAGAGATAAATTTGATGTTCTTTCTCAAGGTGAATGGGCACATTCACTTCAGACTACAAGGGGAGCTCTCACTGCAAGGTCTGTTTTCCTCTAAGTACCCAGTAAAGCTGTCACACCCCAGCAGCTGCACTTCCACATTCCTGCACACACTGTGAAAAGGAAAACAACTTTGAAACAAAACAGTTCTGTCTCAATAAAATCATACAAGAGGATATTCAGTGTGTGTCTAAGGAAGACTAGGCAATTTACTGCTTGAGTAAACAAAATCCCTCCATGTATCCTCAGTTAAATTTCAGAATAATTTTGATTGGAAAAGACCAAGATCATTAAGTCCAACCTTTGACCAGTTGAAATTAAACAATTCAAATAAAAGGCATTTCCCACTTGCAAAAAAACCATACCCAAATCACCTACTAAGGTGCTGAGTGTCCAGCAGGTGAAAGTGGTAATAGTTTCTATCTGTATTCAAGTATCTTCACCAAAAATTGACCTTTGAGCAACACAGGTGGACACACAGCAAACAGCTCCAGCTGCACCTTCAGCTCTGCTCTTACACAGGAAACTTGAATTGGAAAGGAAGAGGAGTGAGTGTGCAAACACGTTGAAGTAGTTAAAAACTGCAACTGTAGACAATACAAAGTGTTTATTCACTGTTTATCAAACCTCTGCAGTCCAGGAATGTATCAGCTTTGCCACCCTCCTTCCCCACAGTCATTCCTTGTGCCCCAGCAAGGGCAGCACAGTCTGGTCCCAGCTCTCGTCCCAGCGCAGCTCCTCGGAGGCCCTGAGGTTCTGTCTGAAGCTGTGCAGTTTGCCTTCCAGGGTCGGAAATTCCAGGAAAAGCATCTGTAATACAAAGGGCAAACCCACAAGAACATCATCATGTTCCATTTCAGGCTCACTGCAGCCTCCCCAGCATTAACCCTCAACTACAAAGCTGCAGTGAGACTGTTCTTGGGTCTGGCCCCAGAAACAGAACAATGACAACATTTTCAATGCTTTTGCCAGCTTCAGATTCTCATTTAAACACAAGAGAGCCAAATAATGTTCACCAGGCCAAGCAGTGCCTTCTGAGAAAGCAAAATACACAGACAGACAGCTGTGAAAGGGCTGCCCACGTGGTGGCACCTTTGGGGTCACACCTGGGGGGCAGAAATGAGTCAAAGCCTTTACCTTCAGTTGTTCTGCGAGTTCACTCGAGTCCCTGAATATCAGACCATTTTCATTGTGTTTCACGAGTTCATGTAAACTGTGAAGAGAAGTCACAGAAGGAAATAATGAGACAAAAAGCAGCAAGTGGGACATTTAAAATGTTGTACAGTGAGAGCCAAAGGGGCCACCCCAGGATATCTGTGACATTATCATTGATATGAGCCCCACACTTGGCAGTTTAAAATCTTCTAATTTAAAGACTCTTTCTCCTTCCTATGTCAGACTAAATCAACCACAACTGTACCAAAGGGCCCTCACTCTGTGCCAGTCAACTGGACATAACATGAAAAATCAGGGCAATAATCTACTTTAAAACTAACCCACGAGGAAAATTTTTCCATGATCCGTCATGAAATCTTCACAGAGAAGCTACCTTCCTTTATAAAGCTACTGTTTTCCCAGAGGACCATGAATTCCAAGAGTGCCTATGCATACACTCACCTCTCCACTGAACGGAAGGAAGCTTTTTTTAAAATTAAATATTTGGAAACAAAGGATAACAGGGATTTTTTAAGGCAAGTGGTTGCATGACATGCTCCAACCTTTGGAGAAACTAGTGTCATTCTTAAAATTTATAACAACCTTGATTTCTAACTTATTGAATTTAAAAAAATGGCATAATACAGCAATCTCATTGGACTCCTGCAGTAGCTGCTGAACTCTTGCTTTGTAAGAGTATTTTTTATGTGAATCACTTGATCTGTAACAGAACAAGGTCTTACCATTCAAAATATATTGCACACACAGGTAAACAGCAGCCAAACATATCCACCACCTTCATGGGCAAATCCAAACCACTGGATGATTTATGGAGACACACCCCCAGGTCTGCTGAGCCTGAAAAGCAAACAAAACAGTCTGAATTCTCTGAGAGCAGCTCTTCTGTCCTGCTGCAAACCTTCATTTCTGTGCTGCTTTGGGTGGAGCCCCCTCCAGCCACCCAGACTGACTCTGTTTCAAGCACTCAGGGGAAAAAAAAAAAGCACAATACATTTTGTGATTAAAATTAGTCAGGTTTTAGAAACGTGAGTGAGTGCATATTAAATTAGAGGGGATTTTAAAGTTTCATGCATCTTAAAACAGCCTTTCTACCCCTTGATCTGCTAAGAATGGATAAGTGAAGGAAAACTCCAGCACAAACCAGACAGGATATGCTGCTTGGCTCACTGGTGACCTCTCCCAGTTCAAGTCATCTCAAAATAGAGAAATTACAGTGTGATTTTATAGCCATTATGTTCATTATTTGAAAAGGACCAAATAAACACAGTGTTTTAAAGCCATATAAATTGTCAGGCTCTAATCCTGCAGAATGGAGATCAAGTTAAACACGTATTGTACTACTTTATTACTCCCACTTTATGCTGTTACAATGAACATGCTGAGGGAATAACATTCCAGTGACAAGTTAATTAAAAATTTCAGCTACTTTTGGTTGCTTAGCGAAAAGCTTTTTGATTTCATTTACAGGAGTGACCCTGAAAATAAGCTGGAACGTGCACAGGCAGCTGTATTTCAGCACAGAAGAAACAAAGAGTGCAAAGAACAGGCTAAACCAGCAACAGGTACTAAGCCAGCTTTTTGGGATAACAGTGAACAGCCAGAGAAATTCAACATTTTTGCTGGAATGAGTCAAAGCCACGAGTCTCCTGTCACTAACCAAGCACTCACTGCTATATTCTACCAGGTTCTGTGCACAGTCTGTATCAGTTCTCTGCCCCTGGGCCAAGTTGTTTTTCACACGTTCTCCAGCCTGTTTCATCACCCACTATTTACCAAGCAAAAGAGGGTAATCCTCAGCTTCCAGCCAGGGTGTACAGATCTGGATATGTTTAAAGTGCAGTTTCTGTATCAGTCCATTGTAGTAGTCTTTTAGAGGTCCTTTACCTGTTTAAAACAGGAAAGAAAAATATTTAGTAGTTTTTCATCAAGCTGACTGAAAATAGTGTGGTCTGTGAATTTTACTGTACAGCTGCTGAGCTGCTGTTGTATCAGGTACATCCAAAAGGACACCACACATGATCCTCCAAAAGACACATAAATATCCAAGTCCCTTTCAAAGTGATGTGTACCTAGAGTTTAAACTGTTCTGAACATGGAGTAGTGCAGAACTGTAGCAGGGACAGTGAGTAGAGAGGGAGGCCAAGAGCTTCTCCTCTGAAAATGTGCCATGATTACATCGTGTGAGTTCAACTATAAATTCAACTATAAATTCCCATTCTTATAACCAGACATAAAGACAACAGTCTCTTCTTACCATCAGAAGAGTCAGCACAGAACAAAAGTGAAAATGAATGTTCTGTATCAGCACTGAGAGAATTGCAGCACAAACAGGCCCTTACCTGTTATCACACACACCAGAGCTGGAAGCTTGGCCCCCTCATCAATAAACCTCTCGTAGTCTGGAGGAGATAAAACACTGCTTGGAGGCCACAAATACACAGATGGTTGGTTTAACAGTGGTCACAGTGTATTAATTATTTAGCTTCCTACTGCAAGTTATTTCTTTACAGGCATGTACTTAGTAAAACAGTAGTAAATTCAGCAATGTTAAAATTTACAAACTTGTACAGAAATAAATCATGCTCTGTTTATGCAGCAAGCATTTGTTCAACTGCCCCACAATCAGCTGCTTCAATAGATCAATTTACAATTGCCAGCTGCAAAGCCTACAAAATAAGACAAAGTATTCCCTTCCTCCCTATTAGCAGATGCCTATGGAGAGTATCTGTAATAGCTTAAGAAATAAAACTGCAATTTAGAAGCTAGTTGGAGATTTAATTCTCCCTGACAACTCCTCTAATTGAATCCAGATGTTGCCCTTCTGTATTTCAATTACCACTCTTAAACCAGTGCTACTTAATCAAATACAGCTGCATTTTCACCTGAACAGGGTTTAGCAAAACCCTTTTTAAGTGTCCAGAAAACAACCCTTGGAAAAATGAGATTAATTCCTTCATACCCACCTTCTAAAGCTTTTAAAAGGACAGAGAAGTCTTCATCCTCTGAAAGAGAAGGCTTTATTAGTGACATCCACATTTGTATCATTTATGATTAATTACTGTCTTGAAATAACAACAATCAGACTCACCTCACCAACATGATTTAGTACAGACCATGCTTTTCCTATTAAAATCTGCTAATTTGCTTTCATAAATAAAAGTCTATAACCACAGACACTGTTTATTTGCTTCCCTTGCTGGCAATGTGGCAGACAAACCACTCACAAATGCTGCACATCTTCAAAGCTATCAAGTTGCAATTTTCTAGTTTCTAAAACTAAAGAACTGAGTGCAAAAACTGCCCTGACAACTCAAAGATAAAGACAATTCTGCCAATTCTGCCCCTGGGTTACTAGCAATGGAATTTTTTTGCCTCTGTATGAAGAAGGGAACAGAAAATGGAAACAAGTGACATAATTATGTAACACACATTTATCAGAAATCATGGAATCACAGACTGGTTTGGGTTGGAAGGGACCTTAAAACTCATCTTGTCCCAAGCCCTACCATGGGCAGGGACACCTTCCATTAGACCAGGGTGCTCAATAAGGAGTAAATATTTTAATTTCTTAAACTATTTTATGCCACCCTGCAAAATAGTATGTCTAGAATGAAAGCAAAAAAAGAAGTAGGAAATCTCTTCAACCATCCTTAAAGCTGAGCCTCTACACTGTAGCTCTATAATTAAAACATAACTTTAAAAAATCATTGATTTTTAGCATTCTATAAGTTATACCACATTTGGTTGTGTATGATGCAACACTTAGTTGTATCATATACACCTTGTCTTCCATTTTTTCCTGGCAAATGAAAAAACATAACTTCAGATGTGAGGAAGTACAAACAGCCCTGATTTTAGATGAAAAATGCAGTGTTTCCCCACCTGTCCAGCTGGTGCTGCTGATGAGAAGAGCTGGCCGGCCCCTGGACTCCACCACAGGTCCATCCCTGCCATCCCTCTCTGTGAAGGCAGATCTCTCAGCTCTGGGATCCACAGGCTCTGCACTGTGGACACACAGCTTCCTCAGGATGGGCTACACACACAGCCAACAGCAGCAGCAAACACTGCTTAAGTGGCAGGAATTCCCAAACATTTTGTTTTAGATTTGCTGCTCAACCTCTCCAGAAACAGAGGCATCCTACAGAGCTATGGAGAAATACCAGACCAGGAGAGGCCATTTTTCCTGCCTCCTACTGCTACAGACACGATTCCATCTTCCAGCAGAGTGTTTTCCTTAACAAGCTGAGCAAACAGCCACCCTCCCTTTGCAGCTCTGTCTCACAGAGCATGGAGGCCAACAGCACATTTATTCCATTCAACTCAGACCCTACACATTCTGAGGTGGGCATTTCAAAAATACCCTCTACACACTATGGATTTCACTTCTTTTTCAAGCATTAGTTTGGTAAAGTAACTCCCTGGTCAATCTGCTACAGGTGACACCCTGCACACAGGCAGAGGGGAACATGCAACACTCAAACCAAGACCCTGAAGGCTCTCACAGTAAGTAAGGAAGAGGTGCTATTAAGGAAGCATCCAACCATTGTCATTCCACCCTAGAGATACTCTGTCACAGATTGCCTCAGTGCTTGTGCCAACTTCTTTAAAAACAAAACACTTCTACTTCACACACCAAGTCTTGTGTCAGCACAGTTCAGTGATTTCATGTCTGGCCTCTCCCCGTGATCCTGAGCCAACCTGCACAGCACCAGCTGCTCCGAGCACTGGGCCCACTGTGCCTCTGGGGCTCAGAGCCCGGGCCCCCACACAAGTGCCTGTGGCCACCAAGTGCCCCAGCTCCCTGGCCCTGCGGGAGAGACTGGCAGCACAGCTGCACTCACAGCCCACAGCTGCACTCACAGCCCACAGCTGCACTCACACCTCACAGCTGCACTCACAGCCCACAGCTGCACTCACAGCCCACAGCTGCACTCACAGCCCACAGCTGCACTCACAGCTGCACTCACACCCCACAGCTGCACTCACACCCCACAGCTGCACTCACAGCTGCACTCACACCCCACAGCTGCACTCACAGCCCACAGCTGCACTCACAGCCCACAGCTGCACTCACACCCCACAGCTGCACTCACACCCACCGTGCTCGGAAGGGCTCGTAGTCCTGGGCGAGTTTCATGTACAGACGGTGCCGGAGGTCCAACGGTGTCTCCTTAAAGTAAGAAGCTGGTTTGTCATACAGAGTTACTGCCCTGTGAGGAAACACGGGAACAGCTTAAATAGATACAGACGTAGCAACATGTACCTGGCTCAGCGACAGGCTGGACATGGAATGCAGAAAGTAATTAAGTAAATCAATACTGCAAAGTAATTCTGGTTTTGACTCTTACATCTGTCTGTATGCCTGAAGTTTGCTGGAATACACCGGGGTGGACACAATAATCCTGTAACAAAGAGCCCCTTTCATGGTGCCTATTCTAGGGGTGAAATGCACCTGTACAAACTGCAGACATCACTGTCTTGATTTTTCAAACTTACTCTGTAACTGCCCCTGAGCAACCCTGATCTTAAAGCCCCCTGACTGCAAAAGAAAAGCTGTCAGGGCAGACTAATTGTTAAAAATCCCAGTGATTATTCCCACTCTATTGGCAGCCTGGCAGCAAACCTCCCTGACACCTGGACTGTCACCTCCCAGTCAACTGGGTGTTAATTAAGAAGGGTAATGAAGACTCCTGAATGCCCACACTCCACTGGCTCATTACAAAACAGAGCTAATAGTTTCAGTGGAGTTGCTTTTGTAGGATGCCCCTGAATCCTCAGGGATCTGTTTTCATTTCACTTTGCACACACAGAGTAATTTGTGACTTACTTTATGTTGCAATTCATCCAGAGATCTTCCTTCATTGCATCAGTGACACACAAGTTATAGTCAGACAAGCGCCCAAAAAGCTTTTCATACCTGACAAAAGTTAAAAGTCAGTTAGAAACCACAGGCAGGCAATTGCTTTAAATGCCCCCAGTGCCCGTGACAAGTGAAAGCCAAACAAACCCCAAAGAAACTCAACTGCCCCCAAAACTGAAATTTAATTACCAATTATTCCCAGTTATTGATGGACTCCTGGTGCTGAAGCAATATCAGTTTATGAGAAGGGCTACAGCAGGACTCCAACACCTACACTAGAAAGCCTTTAAAGCTTTTAACTGCACACAACCAATTAGATTCAGCAAGAAGCAGCTTTTTAAGGGAGAGCTGGAGTGTAAAGCAGCATTAGAGAATAAAAAACTCAGTACCTATAGAGAAATTCTAATAACAAGATCAAAGTTTGCATATGCACATAAAAGCAACCCACCTACTTCAAACCACCCCCTACGTGTCCAACAAAGGCAATTTCAAAACATGTTTTCTGAAATAGAAACCAGTTCAGCACAGCAAACCCCAGAAATCCCTCTCACAAACAGCCCTTTGCCAATTATATTCTCCCCACTGGTTTCCATTCTGAATCCCACCCAGGTATGCAATTTGAAGGAGGAGAAGTGACTGTACAAACCACTTTGCAATCTGCACCAGCGGGTGGTTCCTCCCATGACTCAGGCTCATTATGGTGTATCCATAGTTGTGCCAATCAATTATCAGTTTGCTTCTCCAGAACAGACCTGCCACCCAGGCAACAGCTATACTGGGTAAGCCCGGGGGATTCTGCTCAAAAATAAACCAGAAACAGCACAAGAGTGTGGTCAAGTGACAAACACAAAGCAACTACCAGAAAAAAATCCAATTATTGAAATTACATCGCTTTAAAGGAGCTTAATGACCAGAGACTATTTGTATTCACCTATTAAGATTGGTGGGCATTTCAAATTTCACCCTGGATCAGGATCAAAATCCCCCTCCAATAAACACAGCAGCATTTCCAGTGAGATTTATTCTTTACTACTGCCCATGCCAATGAAGTTTAAAAGCCCAACAATTAACAGGAAGAGCAAACCTGAGTTGCTAACAGGAAAATCAAAAAGTTTAGAGGCAAAAAAATTCTTTGATATAGGTTTACACCATTGATGAGGCCAGTTCAGCTCTCAAATAACTAGAACAATGTCTGAGACTTCTAAAAATGCCTTGTGAAGTAGCACTATTTGTTTTTATTAAAATTAGTCCCCCACAAAACATACCTGAAGAAGAATATAGGAGGGCTGATCTATCCTCAGCAGTGTATACAGTAACTGCACTGACTGCACAAGGACCTTTATGACGTACTGGAAAAGCTTTGGACCCACTGCAAAATGACAGGAAAACTGGTAAGAATATTACAGCTCTCCCCACAGAAATGTGTACATCATAACAGAGCCAGCCAGCTCTGCAGAGAGAGGGTTAAAATAAAGGTATCCTGTAAAAATGGAAACACGTTTTAATATCTTTATCCATGAAGTGCATAAGTGATTGAGCACTCCCTCAGCAAGTCTGGAGATGGCACAAAGTTGAGCGAGTGTGTTGATCTGCTTGATGGTTGGAAGGCTCTGCTGAGGGATCTGGGCAGGATGGACCACGAGAGAAAAGACTTTGAGGGGCTGGAGTGTGTCCAGAGGAGAGAACGGAGCTGGGAAGGGGCTGGAGCACCAGGAGCAGCTGAGGGAGCTGGGGGAGCTCAGCCTGGAGAAAAGGAGGCTCAGGGGGGACCTTCTGGCTCTGCAACTCCCTGACAGGAGGGGGGAGCCGGGGGAGGGATCGGGCTCTGCTCCCAGGGAACAAGGGACAGGATGAGAGGAAATGGCCTCAAGTTGTGCCAGGAGAGGTTTATATTAGATATTGGAGAAATTTCTTCACAGAAAGAGTGGTCAGGCCCTGACACAGCTGCTCAGGGCAGTGGTGCAGTCATTGCCCCTGGAAGGATTTAAAAGCTGTGTGTGTAGATGTGGCACTTGGGGACATGAGTTAGTGAGGGCTTTGGGAGTGCTGGGGGAACAGTTGGACTCGATGATCTTAGAAGGTTTTTCCAAACTAAAGGGTTTTTTGATTCTGTTCTATGATCGTTACAAAGCTAAGTAAATACCTCATGGTCCCTATAAATTCCCATATGTATTTTGTATAGAAAGAAGTCATAGAATCCCAGAATGGTTTGGTTGGTGGGACCTTAAAGCCCATCCACTGCTACCCTCTGCCATGGGCAGGGACACCTTCCACCAGCCCAGGCTGCTCCAAGCCCCGTCCAACCTGGCCTTGGACACTTCCAGGGATGGGGCAGCCACAGCTTCTCTGGGCAACAGTGATAAATACACAAGCTGGGAGGGGAAAAGGGAAAACAGAAAGCATTTCCGCATTTCGCTCTGCATCCGAACGGCATCGAGTGCCCCGCTACCAGCAGGTGTTTAATTCTAGGAGGGAGATCAGGGTGTGCAGCTCTGAGGGCGGCGGGGCTGGACCCGCACACGCTCCGGCCGCTCCTGTGGGGTTTATTGTTCCACCCAAAGCTCGTTCCCCCCGCTCCCCCCGCACAGCCCCGGCCCCTCACGCACCTCGCAGCCCGCGCAGCTCGGCCACGGGCACCAGGCGGATGTGGGCGCTCCGCAGCACGTCCCGGTGCGGCCGGCTCTCTGCGGGGGGACAGCGCGGTCAGTGGCGCGGCCCCCGGCCGGCTCTCTG
>NW_020884981.1:184876-189744 GCF_003945725.1 Corapipo altera | reverse complement strand
CCCCCCCGGCCCCGCCGCCCCCCACTCACGGAGATAGCCCAGCAGCGAGACCTCGCGCCCGTGCCGGGCCAGCGCCAGCGCGTGGTACTGCATCCGCGGACTGCGGCCCACGTCCCCCAGCACCGCCACGCACACCCGGCCCGCGCCGCCCGCCCGCCGCCGCCGCCACAGCAGCAGCAGCAGCAGCAGCAGAGCCGCCGCCGTGCCCGTCACCCCCGGCCACAGCCACGGGCCCAGCGCCGCCATCTTGGGCACCGGCACCCGCGGGGAGGGCGGGAATGGCGCGGGGAGGGCGCCCCCTGGCGGCGCGGAGGCGCCGCGCTCTGAGGGGGCCGCGCTGGGGCGGCGGGAGCCACGGGCGGCTTAATTACAGAGTTACAGGCAGAGGGTTAACTCATTACAGCGAGGTCTAATTAATTACAGCCGTACCGGACAGTCCTCCACAACGTGGAGTTTCCCAGCAAATTTCAGATCATCCCGCAGCCAGGGGTGATTTCAGCACAGCCCCATCACTATTCAAAGTGTGTGTTTTCTGTAGCTCAAATTCAGCTAAATCCTAAAGAGATCTTCACTGGATCTGAGTTACTTCCCTCAATTTGTTGTCTCAAGCCCTGATCCTACCAGTAAAGTAGTGTCAGTACCTACCAGGTACTAAATCCCTGCATCCCACTGGGTTTTCATACATGTAGGTAATAAGCATTTTCCAGCTGTTTTCAGTTTGCTGATCCCTGTCTTCTGGCAAAAATACAGATCCCAAGAGAGAACAGAAGCCTCCTGACAGAAACATTTGCTCCATTATCTTGCCAAGGCCCCGTGGAAGTGACTGAACCCCACGGTGAAAAATCATTAAGTTGTGCATAAGTTTAAAACAAAGTTAGTTGTAGTAGCCAGGGATCCAACACAATGTGTCACACAAGGCAGAGAACAAGTGGTATTTGTTGATTACAAATAAAGACACAAATGAAAAATGCTGGTGACCAGTGACAGGACCCAGGGAACAGCTGGAGCTGTGTCAGGGCAGAGTCAGGTTGGATCTCAGGGAAAGGTTCTTCCCCCAGAGGGTGGTTGGCACTGCCCAGGCTCCCCAGGGCAGTGAGCACAGCCCCAAGGCTGCCAGAGCTCCAGGAGTGTTTGGACAATGCTTTCAGGCACATGGTGGGATTGTTGGGGTGTCCTGTGCAGGGTCAGGAGTTGGACTGGATGATTCCTGTGGGTCCCTTCAAGCTCAGCATATTCTATGATTCTGTGACTCTCTCTGCCTTCCCTCATGGCCACCCATCTGAATGGTATCCTGCTATTCCAGTTATGCTTCTTTGACCCCATGACAAAACCAGCTGTTCGATGTTACATTTCCACTGTAACTCCCCCTTATCGTCAACCAGCAAGTACATGGTAACAATGAAACCACTGTTCCCTCTTAAAGCAAGAACTAATCACAAGTGTGGGCAGACTGGTTCCACAAGATAGTAAAGACTGGAATATTTGCTCGAGGATCCTGTTCAGAATGCATCTTTTTCTAACTGAGAAAGCATAGGATCGTAGACTCTCCTGAGCTGGAAGGGACCTACAAGGATCATCCAGTCCAACTCCTGGCCCTGGACAGACACCCCAACAATCCCACCCCATCCCTGAGAGCGTTGACCAAACACTCCTTGAGCTCTGGCAGGTTTGGGGCTGTGAAAAAGCCTCACTGTTCCATGCTGTCTCGCATTTTAATACCATTTTAATGCAAAATGCAAATTGCTTTTCTCTTTACTTCCTTGAATAAAGTGCAAATATCCTGTCCTGCGATGGAATGAGGGACTGGATTCCTGCAGGCTCTCAGGCACAACAGCCCCAATTCCACACAGCCCTATTTCCTGGTGGGTTATCAAACTACTTAAAATCACAAATGTATGAGCTTTCATACAGTGACTTGAGGTTTTGAAGGTAGAGTACAATAAAAGTCCCTTTGACCTATCTAATCTTCAGAGCACTTAGCTGGAGAAAGATAAATATTTCGAGTGCAGTCATCTCTTCTGGCTGAGGCTCTGAAAACAAGAATGCACTTATGCGAAAGACATTTTGAGAGAGAACTGATTTCTGCCTGTTAAATTTTTCCTATTTGTTGAATAACAGTTGTGTTTTTCAAAAGAATTTCCTGTCTTTTCTTCCTGTAACATTTCAGAAGGTTTTGCAGTCTACCCTAGAAATAGTCTATTTAAGCTCCATTCCCAGTCCTCCTCCACTTGATGGACTGCTGTGAATGCAATAAACAGAGACAAAGCAGCCAAAATCCCTCTGACTGGTGGAACTTCACTCATTCCAGGAGTCTCCAACTCAAATGTCTTAAAGCAAACCTCACAAAAACCTGCTGCTCCTTTGCTACTTCTATTGACACGTTAATATATGTGGTATGAACCCTTTTAAAAATTGCATTTTCTGAATTTGCACTGAAAAGATTAACACAGAATATCTCAGTAACAAATATTTGCACCAATCACACCTGCACTGTGAGAGTATGGACTAGCTGTGCTCACAAACACAACCAGGGTTCAGAGCACAGAAGCTGTGCTATATCATCATGAGATAAATTATTGCCATTTTTAACAGCAAGGTAATTTACTTCTTGTGTTTGTTCTCCTGTTTTCTCCATTTCTAAAGTGCGACTCCTGCTACAACAGAGGTGAAAGGAGCTTGTTGCAGAATAACCTCGATTTGGAAGCAATTGTAGGTGGCCTGAAATGCCACTGCAGGTCGCCCAGTGCTGAGCCCACAGCCTGTTTTGGTGCTGCTGGGACTCTCCTGGGCCTTGTTCACTGCCCTGAAGATGAAAAGCCTGTGGTGTTTCACAGGTAGGACTGGCCCTGATGTTCCTCTATCGACCACCATGCTCCAAAATATGAAATTCATTTTATTCTCTTCAGTACCTGCTGGTATTAGTATCAGGGGATGGCTTTAGAGCCTGACTTAGACTAAGACCTACATTAGATTTAGGGCTGTGTTTTCATACCAAAGCTCAGGACAGCTCAGCTGCTGAGATTCTTTCAGCCCAGTGTGGTCACAAGGTGTTTGTGCAGCACCTGCACATACTTGTACTTCAGACCCTGTATTTTGGGGAGGTGAATGTGTTTGTGCCGTGCTTGAAATGGAGACTTGTTATTTTTAACGACAGGTAGTTATTTCCATCAGTGACGAAATCATGAGTCACCTCAAACAAACACTGAAATTCTGGCAATGTCACCCCTCCCTCTTCAAAAAGCTCTGCAAAAACAAGTCACTTATACTCCACTTACACTTAATATTAGTGAGGTGGAAGGGGCTGCTTTAGAGAGGAAAGTAACTGCAAAGTAAATTCACTATATGGAGAGGAAAGACTATTGAGTTTTCAAATACTGCTTTGTTTTCATTCTACTTTGCAAGAAGTTTCTGTTCCCTGTGGATTCCAAAGGCAGCTTTTGGCCTGTGGGTTCTACACCCCATGTTGTTATCCCGGCCTCTCTTGAAAGCTGCAGAAAAGACAGGGTGAGTTTGGGAATGGGGTGAAGCCTCCTGCTGGAACCCTTAGTTCCCCGTGAAAAGTTGAAGACCAAGCATGATCCTGAGTGAACTCCTGCAGTAATCTACTCATGCTTTACACAGAGCTGAGTTTAGACCATGGAAACCACATGTAGTCCACCCTGGAGTTCCATGGCACAGCTCGTTTGCAGCTGGAAACACGAGCAGGACACCTGCAGCTCTCCACAGCTGAATGAAAGTGGAGGTGTAGTAACCCATTTGCTAAGATGTCAATTCAGTGGCTTGTGTTATGGGAGTTTTGTGGTTAATTTGTGAAATAAAAGTACATTTATCCACCTGCAAGGTACCTGAGACAGCAGCAAGCTTACCTGGTACAGTTACCCTGGGAGAGCTGAGGTATTATCCCCCTTTTGGCACTGGCCATGGAAACATTAGCTTCTCCACCTGGAATACGGCCTTGGGCTTGTGGCTCCACTGCCCTGCTCCCCCAGACACAGGGGTGATACCTGCCTTTGGAGCACAACATTTACAGAATCAAGTGCCTGAAGAAAGCTGGAGAGGGAATTTTGATGAGGTAACAGGACAAGGGGGAATGGCTTCCCACTGCCAGAGGGCTGGGCTAGATGGGATATTGGGAAAAAATTCTTCCCTGGCACAGGTTGCCCAGAGAAGCTGTGGCTGCCCCATCCCTGAAGTGTCCAAGGCCAGGTTGGACGGGGCTTGGAGCAACCTGGGCTGGTGGAAGGTGTCCCTGCCCAGGAGGGAGTCTTTAAGGTTCCTTCCAACCCAAACCATTCCATGATTCTAAGATTTGCTTTTTTTAATCACGTATTTGACTCAAGACATTTATTGAAAGAGAAAAATCCCAGGTTTGTAAACTACTGCTCATTTTCATCCTAACTCTGCCAATGTCTATCACAGGACCCAGCCACTGAAGTTATGGTAGGAAAACTCGTATCTGCCCAAAGCATCCCCTTGGTGTAGTTGTTTTTCCCCTCTGGAAAATAGACAGTATCCTAATCCTCCAAACGAGGACGGTGGAACTGCAGTGGCTGTAAGGGGCGTGTGTGCTGTGTTGTGTGTGAGACACGGGAGTGTCAGAGGTGGTGGGGACAAAGAGCCGGACCCTCGGAGTGCTGTCGCGGTCCGTGTCCCTCAGGGATCTCTGTCCCGGTCCGTGTCCCTCAGGGGTCTCTGTCCCAGTCCGAGTCCCTCAGGGGTCTCTCTATCCCGGACCATCTCCCTCAGGGGTCTCTCTATCCCGGACCATCTCCCTCAGGGGTCTCTCTATCCCGGACCATCTCCCTCAGAGGTCTCTCTATCCCGGACCATCTCCCTCAGAGGTCTCTCTATCCCGGACCATCTCCCTC
>NW_020884981.1:165416-179876 GCF_003945725.1 Corapipo altera | reverse complement strand
CTGCCCCCAGGGCTGGAGGTGCCTCAGCAGTGCCAGCACAGGGATGGGCACTGCCCTGGGCCTGCTGGTCCAGCCACACTGTGGCTGGTACAAAGTAGGTGCCAGTGGCTTTATTGCCCACCTTGGTGTGTGACACTCCCCAGGCAGCTGGAGACAGAACTCTCAGATGAGGAATAGCTGGCAAAGGAACTGTAGTGCTCCCTGGAATGAAAGGCCCCAGGAGCTGCAGCAAGCCTGAAGGGCCCAGAAGGGCTCCCAAGGTCCTTCTGATGGTCTCAGAAGATGGAGCAGCAGCCTGGAAGCTGCTGCAGCTGCTGGCTGCATTCCCCACCCTTCTGGTAGCTCCCACCCAGGCCTCAGCGAGGGTCCCTGCAAAGCCAAACTGATTGTGCCAAGCCAGGGCTTTATCCTGCAGTTGTTCTCTGAGAGCCCTGAGCACCAAGGCCTTCACTTCTGTGGCACAGGGGCTGCCTGAGGTGGTGACATGTCTTTAGTGAGGGGGCTTCTGCTGAGGGGACCAACAGCAACTGCAAGGTCGCTGTTGGTCCTTAACCTCAGCTCTGCCCTGCTCTCTCCTGCTCTGGCAGAGTGTCCCTGTTAGTGGTGCTCAGTGGCTTTGTGGCTCCCAAACCATGACCCTAGAAATAGTTTGAGTGTAAATAATTTGGGCTGTCAGGGCAGTGGGGAAAGTAATTCACCCTTCAGTCTTTCACTGCATCCTGACCAGCAGGACGGAGCACAGGGCACACTGTTACCCCCACCCTGCAGAGCTGCTGCCCCTTTCTGGGCTGATAATGGGGGGTTTCAAGCTTTAAAATGCCCAAGCTGTTGTGTGGTTTGATCCATTTTCAGCCGTGTTTTTGTTGTCTTTGCGTTCCCTTCCCATGGGGAGAGGGAGTTCTTTTTGCATGTTTTTCATTCAGGTATTTGCAATTACACTTTTTTACAAAGCAAAAAGCTTTGTTTGCCCACCGTCATGGATACTAAACAATTAAAAGTTGAGCATCCAGTTCTCACAGGACATCAAAAGAGTCAGTTTTAAACCCAAAAGCACAGGCAGAGCTTACAGCCAGGGCTCAGCTGTCCAGCCAGAGCCCCTCCTCCTGTCTCTCCTGTTACAGACATCACCCAGCACCAGGCTCTGGTGAGGCAGGTATTACTCATCAGCCTGATCCTTGAGAGAGGAATATCCCTTGGGAAGCACCCCATGGTGACACACAGCACCCGAGCGTGGAAGTGGCAGCTGGACAGTGCTTTTACTGTCTGGCTGGTCGGTGACAGGGTTTGCTGTCTGGAGGAGCAGAGGGAGCTCTTCCCAGATGGAGCAGGTACCACCCAGCTGAGTCTTCTCCTCCGTGCAGCTGCAGGAGGCTGGATGCTGCAGCTCCAAATCCTCCCCAAAGCTGTTTGGTGTCGCAGTTGTGGAGGATGGAAGCTGACAGGCAGCAAGATGTCACAGCTGCTTCCACAGATCCCTGAGTCTTTGGCAGTGGCTCTGGCCTTGTGTTCTGCCAGATGCTTTCTGCCCCTGTTATCCTGGCTCAGGTCCACTGGCCACAGTGCTGGCAGGTGTTGTTTCAGGCACAGTGGTCTGGGACCGTCATGAGCTGTGGGTTTGTGCAGAAGAGCAGAGAACAGAGGCCACTCTGGATGCTAAAGTGGTGTTTCACACTTCTTGGCCTCTGGTTTTGGATGTAACTACCCTTCATTCCAACGCCTTCTCCCCCTCTCCCTGCTGCTGGCAGCAGGAGAGGCTTTTACATGACACTGCTGTGACCGTGGGTAACCCTTCCTGCTCTCTCTTTCCCAGTTACCTGTCTGAGGAGGATGTCTTGGATCAAACAAACCCTTTTGTGCAGCTTGTGAGTGGGGTGGTTTGGCTCCTCAGAGATGGAGAAGTTTACATCAATGAGAGCCGGGACGCCGAGTGTGGGAACACTCAAACCACAGGTAAACCCTGACCATGGACTGTCCTTCCCACGGGGCTCTTGGAAGGAGGGGCACTTTCATGGAATCATGGAATGGTTTGGGTTGGAAGAGACCTTAGAGACCATCTTGTTCCAACCTCCCTTCCAATATCCCGGGATTCTCCAAGCCCCGTCCAACCCGGCCTTGGACACTTCCAGGGATCCAGGGGCAGCCACAGCTTCTCTGGGCAACCTGTGCCAGGGCCTCCCCACCCTCACAGGGAAGAATTTCTTCCTAATATCCAATCTAACCTGTGAAGAGAAACTCAGAGAAGTTGCCTCTTACAGGAGTTTAAAACTGAGGGCTGGTGAATCCCTTGCTTTGTCTCTGTGCCGGACAAAAACTTAATCAAGAGCACTTTTCTGGGGCTTGGATGAACAGGAGGAGCCCAGGCTGTGCTCTCACTGGTTTGGTTCAGATGAGCCCCTTGCTGGGAGCTGTTTTGCAGACAGAGGTGTGTGACCAGCCCGTTCTGGCCCAGCTGGGGTGTGAATTGTTCCATCTCCTGCACAGGCACCTTCGACAAGTTCATCAATGTGATCTCGGCCAGGACTGCGGTGGGACACGACCGCCAGGGCCGGCTGGTCCTGGTCCACGTGGATGGACAGACAGAATCCAGGGGGTAAGGGCTTGGGGAAGGTCTGAAATGCCTGAACTGGAGCAACTCTGCAGCTGCCAGGGATAAGTTTTAAGGTAGAGACTCACAGAGCTCGAGGGAGCCAGGGAGGGCTCACACAGCCCCCAGACAGCGAGTCAGGGTGGCCAGGATGGGAGAGCTGCTCCTTCCACCAAGGAGAGGGACAGACTTCTACCACAGCAGCTTCACTGAAGTCAATCAACGAATCACCTTTGCTTTGCAGGGTCAACCTGTGGGAAATGGCAGAATTCCTGAAGCAGCAGGGAGTCATCAATGCCATCAACCTGGATGGTGGAGGCTCTGCCACGCTGGTCTTGAACGGAACCCTTGCCAACTACCCCTCTGAGCACTGGTAGGTGCTGGTGGCTCGTGCCAGGGCTGCACAGGTGGCCCTGCAGCTCCTGTTGGGATGCAGAGCCCAGTCCTGCCCCCAGCTCAACCAGGAGGGCACAGCAAAGGCAGGTGACAGGATCTGGGGGAGAGAGCAGCTCTAAAGTTTTAAGCAATTGAGTGACTCCATATTTTTTCCACTCAGTCATCCAGGATTAAAGCTGAGCTGGTTTCAGACAGGCAGCAAAGCTGTGACTGAGTGGCCTGATGTGGGAATCGGATAAGGCAGCAGCTCTTAGACTGGGAGATCCAGAGCTGCACTTCCATGGGAATTAGCAGAGATCTATCAGCAGCTTATGGAAGAGAACCACTACCTTGGAGACCCTGCCCTGCCTCAGGGCAGAACCTAAAGAACATTTTACTTTAAATTCAGCTTTTTAGTCATCTCTGACTGTAAACACGGAGGGATTGCAGTTACCATAACTGCAATGATACAATTTATATCAAAGCAAATAACGTTCAGGGAAAGGCGTGTTGGATGCCAAAACTGGGGAAGCTGAGACTGCTTAAAGGGAGATTTTGTTTGTTGCTTCTGTAATTCCATGTTTGAAATTACTCCTCTCCAATGGGGATTTAATGGTTAGTTGAAACACCGGCTCAAATCTAGTTTTGTGTTTGTATTTTCCCATTATTAACATTCTTGTTGGCCAGTGTGAACGGGGGTGGCAGTCTGTGGGTTACATCCGCTGGTTCTGGGTGGGGCTGGGGCAGTGCAGTGTCTGCACAGCTCACGTGTCCCCTCCTGTGTCCCCTCAGCTCCTTCGACAGCACGTGGCGCTGCCCCCGGCGCGTCTCCACCGTGCTGTGTGTGCACGAGCCACGCTGCGACCCCCCCGGCTGCAGCGGGCACGGGCTGTGCCAGGCCGGGCACTGCCGCTGCTCCGGGGCCTTCTGGACAGGCCCTGCCTGCGACAGCCTGGACTGTGGCCCTGCCAACTGCAGCCTGCACGGCCTCTGCACCCCCTGTGAGTCGGGGACGGGGGCTCCGGGTGCTGCATCCCTGGGAACGTCCTGGGCCTGGCTGGGGGTTGGGACTGCCCTCCCCCTGCCCTGCAGCGGCTGCAGCAGCAGTGGGGATAAGCAGAACATGTTGCCTTCAGGAGCCAGCAGGGCTGGGCTGGGCTCAGGCCTGGAAGCTGGGCCTGAAATAAGCCTTGATGTCAAGCTCTGGGCCTCAGTTTCCCTTCCTGCCCCGGGGTTGCTTCAGGTTTTTTTAAGGCAGGGCAGTGTATTATGGTGTGTGGCAGCAGCTGGTTCTGCCCTGTCCCTTTACTGTTCCTTCTTTACTTGTCTCTCCCACTTCATGATTTTTATCGCTGGGCCATTGCCACTTCTTCATAAACTCATTTCAAAGCCAGGGACTGCTGGAATGTCCACCCCCAGCTTCTGCCCCTCTGTGCTGCTCTTCCTGTGCTCTGGTTCAGCTCTCATTCAGGTGTGCACCAGTGCAGTGCAGAGCTTGGTGGGTGCAGGGGTGCAGCAGCTGACCTAGAGTTGATCCCAGGGAATCCCCTCAGCAGGGATTCTGCTGCCTTTGGCAGCTGCAGTGGGTGAACCCCCCATGGGTGTAAATGCAGGGTTCTTCTTCTGAGTGTTTCCTGGCAGGGGTAAGGGGGCACCTCAAGAGGCAGAGGCTCCTAATTTTGGGTCCCTGCTGTTTCCAAGTGGTTTTTTTGTTGTCATTAATGGCTGTTGCATGTGTTTGCACAGCTGGATGCCTGTGTGATGCTGGCTGGACTGGCAGCAACTGCACGGAAGGTAAGCACTCACTGCTACTGCACTCTGCTTCTCCCAGCCAGGGAGAGGGGACTGGGACCACTTCCCAAGAGGGAGCAGGGAAGGGAGAGGCCAAACACACCCCAAGCTGTGGCTGTGCTGGGGTGTGTCACTGTGTAGTGAGGGCCCTGATGACGTCCCTGCTTGTCTCTGCAGCCTGTGCTCCTGGTTTCTATGGGGAATCCTGCAGCCAGAAGTGCCAGTGCCAGCACGGTGGCTCCTGTGACCCTGTGCATGGGGCCTGTTCCTGCCCCCCTGGGTTCTATGGCACCAGCTGTGAGCATGGTAAGGGCTGCTCTGAAGGGCCACCTGGGCTGGGAGAGGGGTTTGTGTCACCTCTGAGCCACCTCTTGCACGCAAAGCAACAGGGAGGTCTGCCAGGGGGGCTCAGGCCTGAGTGTCACAGCTGGAGTGTCACCAGCTGGCTCCCAGCTCTTCCTGTCCTACCCAAGTGGGCTAAAAAGGAAAGCAAGGAGCAGAGAGGAAGGAGGAGTTTCCTTCATCAACAGAAAATTGTGGATTTCTACTTAGTCTCAGCCCCAAAGCTCCCGAGTGTAGAACAGGATCATCCACTGCTCCAGGGTGTTGCACCAGACCCTGCCTGTAGCCCAGGCTTCAGGTGATCCAGGTCAGTACCTGTGGAGTGCTCCAGAGGCCATCCCACCTTCCCAGTGTGGCTGTCCCTGTGCCAGTGCTGACGGGGCTGGTGCTGTTCTCCCTTGTGTCACCACTCAGCTTCTCTGAGGCACTTGGGGCCCCGTGGATCCCAGCAAACAAGTTAATTACAGCAGGGTGTAAACTCCACATGTGCCTCATTCCATTAGGGATGGTGTTCCAGCCTGGGAATGCTCAGGCAGCTCCATCCCAGAGGAGTTGCCCAGAGAAGCTGTGGCTGCCCCATCCCTGGGAGTGTCCAAGGCCAGGTTGGACAGGGCTTGGAGCAACCTGGGATAGTGGAAGGTGTCCCTGCCCATGGCAGGGGGTGGGACTGGATGAGCTTTAAGGTCTCCCCCAGCCCAGCCCATTCTGGGATTCTGTGATCCCTGAAACTTCCCCCTGACACACAAAGGGGCAGCAGAGAACTCCCAGTGTGGTGTTCTCTGCCTGCTGCTGGCTCAGCTGAGCTGGAGGAGCTGCAGCCACAGCCTGGGTGGTTCCAGAGCAGGTGGAGCTTTGGCAATGACCAACCTCTTCATGTCAACTCCCCAGAGTGTCCCATGGGCTGGTTTGGGCCCAACTGCCAGAGCCAGTGTGTGTGTGAGCACTCGTGTCCCTGCGACCCCCAGACCGGCAGCTGCAACACCACCCACGACGGGGCACTGCAGGAGGAGCTGCTCAGAGGTACCTGCAGGGCCTGGGGGTTGTAAAAAACAGTTGAAAGAACAGCCTTAGTGCATAATGTTGGTCAAGTCACCAGCTCTGCTTAAGCTTGCTCTTTTTTCAGTGGAATTTTACACCCTCCTCCCCAACACTGCCTTTCTTCCCTCTTTGTTTTCCAGCTGGACAGTGTGTGGCTTCCCAGAATAAGGAAAGGAGAAAAGAAAGATTCTCTCTGTCAGAGTAAGTGGGTGGTACACACTGTGTCCCTCAGAGGCTGTCACAGAGCACACGGGGAGGGGCTCAGCCTGGAGAAAAGGAGGCTCAGGGGGGACCTTCTCACTCTCTGCAACTCCCTGACAGGAGGAGGGAGCTGGGGGGGGATCAGGCTCTGCTCCCAGGGAACAAAGGACAGGACAAGAGGAAACAGCCTCAAGTTGTGCCAGGGGAGATTTGGATACTGGGGAAATTTCTTCATGGAATGGGTGGTGACAGCTGCCCAGGGCAGTCACCATCTCTGGAGAGGGATTTAGAAGCCTGTGGCTGTAACACTTGGGAACATGGGTTAGTGGTGGCCTTGGCAGCACCAGGGGACTTGATTATCTTAGAGGGCTTTTCCAGCCTAAAGGATTCCCTGATTCTCTCCTGCCTGAGAGCAGGACCACAAACGGGAAGGCAGAGAAGGGAGGACAGTCCTTGACAAATCATTTGCACCCTGGGAACACGCGACACAGGCCGAGATGTTGCCTATGTGGGTTTTTCTTGTCCCCCAGGAGCACGTGGCTGTCCCTGAGCTGTGGCCTGGCCCTGCTGCTGGTGCTCAGTGCCCTGGGGAACGTGGGGCTGGTGCTGAGGGCGCGGTCGGAGCGGCAGCACGGGGACTATCGGTACCACCCCCTGAGGGACATCAACGGGGAGGCCACACACACCCCCAGTGCTGCTGCCTGGGAGCCAGAGGACACTCGGGAGCCAGAGGACACTCAGGACTCACTTTAGAGTCCCGGATGGGAAGAGAGGAGGTGTTTCACTGTGCCCCCTGCACAGCCCCTCAGCACTGAGCGGGACAGAGTCACCGTGCCTGAGGTGACCCAGCCCAGGAACTGCCCTTGCTCAGCCACAGCTCCCTCTCCTCTGCTGCTCCAGCCCCAGCCCCCAGGGCTGCACCCCCAGTGGCCGTGATGGGATGCAGGGCACTGGGTAAGGGAATCCCACAGTGGCAGCAGGAAAGGAAAGCGGCTGGTTCCTTCCTAACCCTGAGGGACTTGGGTGAGCAGTGCCAGCCACAGGCACCTCAGGAAGGTCCCTGCCCACCGGGGCAGTGATGAGTGTTTTTAAGACTCAGCAAGGTAAACTGCCTCTAGCACAAAGCTGGGTTAAGGAAGCTGGTGCCTAAGGGTGTTAGAGTGTATGTCTGCCCTTCCCTGGTGAGCTCAGATTTTAATCAGAAAAGTGACAAAACATTTTAAAATGCTGAAGCAGGTGCAGCACCCAGTGAAACCAGAGCCCTCCTCCTGGCCCAGAGGCGTGTGATGGGCGCTGCATTTTGGGGAGGCTCTTGCAGCCTGGAAAAGCCTTGTCAGGTCACAAGTTCCATTGGTGCATCTCTTGTAGCCCCAGCAGCTGAGGGGCTCTGGGGGCTCAGGGACTGTCACCAGCCAGGGAAGGGGACAGACAGGGACAGCCTGGCAGGGCTGGCAGGACATGGCCTGGGCTGCCCTGCCCCAGCTGGACTCTCCTCAGAGGGACCACAACCAGCAAGTTCTTCAAGCCCTCCCAGATCCCAAACACCTCGTCTGGAAATCCAGAACCCCTCCTTGCACAATTAAACTGAAACAGTGTTAAGAGTTTGCTTCCACTGGGGGAAAGCCAGCCTTTAACGTGCCCCTTGGATGCTGCAGAGGGGTTAGAGCCTGTCTGAGCCCCAACACTCACAGTTTTATGCACTCACTCCCTTTTTACCTTTCCATGTAAAGGATGTGTAATTTCTGTGCCACTGTTGGCATCAGATCAGCCTGTAACCAGAAGACTCTATTTTTCTATGATTTACAGAAGATTATTTGAAATTGAATAAAGTCTATTAGTGCTACCTGCCTGAAACTCAGATTCCTGATGTCCAGCTGCAGAAGGATACGTGATCCTTTCCCAGTTAACCTCAGCCTCCCATTGGAACCCAGGGGCCTTTTATTTTAAATAACAGCCACACTGCAGGATGTGCTGTCCCAACCCACTCTGAGCTAGGAAACTAAACAGAAATGCTGGTTCTGCAGGGAAAAAGTGACCATTTTAGTTCAAGAGCATGAATAAGTGACCACAAGGCAGCCTTACCTCTGCTTCTGGGGGAAAGAGCAGCACCCAGGCTTAAATTTCCAGTTTTCCCTAATCTGAACAATTGCATCAAACAATTCCACGTGTTCTTAGAGATGCTGTTTTATTTCCAACATCCCCAAAGGTACAGCTCTACTGGGACCCACAGACAGTCACTGAAGTACATTTGTTGTCAGGGAACATGTTACAGGGCCCTGCAGTTTGCAGAGGGCTCTTAAAGGAGGTTTGGCTGAGAAAAATGAGGATTTCAGTAAATAAAGCCAAAGCCAGCTGCAAGGGAGAGAAAGTAAGTAAAATAATTAATGCCCATTTAACTTACACATGTCACTAAGAACTTGGAAGTGGGTGTTGGTGTCACTAAAAGCCTGTGCATGTGACACAATTCCAATTTTGCCTTCCAAGAGAGAAATAATCAGGTGTGAGGATCGTGACAACGGTGTTGGAGGAATATTAAAGCTGAATCCATGCAGGAATCTTTGAGAAGTGCTGTCAGTTAGGAGTCTAATAGCTGCTCCTTGCATTATTTGCTCACAGTATAAACATCTGGGATATGAAGCAGTGTGTGCCTTTTGAAAGGAGGGATTCCCTGCCTGGAGCACAGCTGGCCTGGCCCTCAGCACTTCCCACCCCAGCAGGGTGGACAGCTGGGCTCAGCACTTCCCACCGAGAATTCCAAGCTCAGGAAGTGGTGCAGATTTGGGACGAGCGGGATATGACTTTTTTCAAGCCAAACTGGGATTAGAAATTCTTATTCCAAGTTGGTTTTTCCCTATTCCTGAAAGGGAACTGGTTGGACGCGGCAGCAAACGCTCCCAGCGTCGCTCCGGGCTCCCTCACCTGGGCACAGCTGGGAATTCTCTTTCCGAAGTGCAGGGAGTGAGTCCAGGAGCTGAGGAACTACTGAGAGGAGCTCTGGTGCCTCCCTGCTGACGAGAGCCCTCGGTGCCGGGTCACAGCTCTCCCGTGCCCCGGGAAGCGCTGGAGCTGCGGCACCAGGGCTGGAGCCGCCCCTGGAGCCCCGGAGGCTCCTCTGCTGCAGCGGGAAAAAGCCCTTTTCACACCTGAGAGGCAGCGAAGGTTCAGGCAGAACGGCCCAGGACTGCAGTCCAGCCGTGCCCTGAACGATCCAACATCCATCCTCGTGCTCCATGTCTGCCTTCCCCAGTCGTGCTGGGACAGACACCAGGAAAAGGGGCAAACCTGGAGGAATCACTGAGAACAAAAGGTTTCATCTCTGGCCATATTTAACTGTAAACTATGGCCCAGCCCTCTGCAGCCCAGCACAGGAAACACGGCAACAGCTCTGAGGTAGGTGTTGTGTTTGCATATGGAATATCTGAAACAGGGAGGCCCCAGTTTACTGGGGGCTGTTTTTTAATTACCTGAACACGGCCTGAGCTCACTGGCTTTGCTGCTGGGGAGGGAGCAGGGAGGGCCTTGCTGCGTCTCCAGTCAGCACCCAAAACAGGCCATTTCCCCAGGTTTTGCCTTAGGAGAGGATCCAGAGGATCCAGAACTCCTCCCAGCCTCAACTCACAGGAAGCTGCTTGAAGAAAACTGTGATTTTCTAAAGCACACTGATGTCATTTGAGGGGAAAAGGGTGATGTAGAAGAATTCCATCTCTGGCATTGGGAGTTCACAAAGTCAGGTTTAAAAAGCACAGCACAGCACCAGCCACAACATCCAGGCTGTTGCTCCCTTTCTCCTGTTAACGTTCAGGAAAAATAGGGAAAAAATATTGGATTATTCAAATTGGTTTCAAAGTAAATGGGTAGGTGGGATAACCCAGGCAGCTTTGCCAAGGGAGAGGTCACAAGTTGCTTCCCAAACACACCTGTGCCGTGATCTCACGGGCAGAGAAGCAGCACTGACAAGGAATATGAAGAAAAACTAGGATTGGGATGTCCCTGGAGCCAGGAAGACTCCGTGGGACCAGCCCTTCAGGCCTCCCTGCCTCCTTTAGAGACCTGCCAGAGGTGCCAGGTTCCAGGTGCCTCACTGACAAGAGTTAAACACCCAAAACTTTTAGTGTGGGCACAAAACAGCACATCCCGCATTTCAAAATAAAATTTAAAAATATCCCAGTGCAAAGGAAGAGATTCTTAACCAGAGGAAACCACAGGAAGCAGGAACGTTGCCACCATGGGACGTGAGCAACCATGTAAAAAACTGAGCCCCAAGAAGGTGAAATCCTGAACCAGCACAGGGAGGATGGGCTGGGTTTGCTCCTGGGGCTTTGGGAGTTGGTTGAAACTCTATTTCTAGCATCAGAATGAATTATGGATAAAGGATTTTCCATGAGGGATACACACATGCACTTCTACTGTCGAAACTCCTGATTTTCCAGAGGAAAGGTGATACTTGTCCCACTCTCAGACTCCATTTATGCTGAAATGCTGGAGACAGAAGTTTCACTTGTGTGGGACAAATGCTAAAAGTCCATGGAACAACTGGGGAATCCTTGGAAATCAGAACTTCCCTGAGCCCTGCACGGTGGGAGAGTGATTCCCTTGGCTCCAATCTTTTAAAAAAAAAAATCACCAAACAACTCAGAAACAGATCAAGTTCTCATCTCCCATTGTTCGGAATATTTGGGCTCCGTTGGCAGCACCTGGTGCTTCCAACCCAGGAATTAAACCAGCAGGGTGGGAAGGAAGGACTGCCCGGATTCCATCAGTGTGAACAAGAACTTGGGGAGTTGCCTCTTCTCATCTTGTTGCCATGTGGACAAGAACAGGGATATCTTCACTCCCCAGCCCAACCACACGAACCACCAGTGGAGATGAGGGACAAACGTGGGATTTTTGGTGTGCAGGAAGACAGTGACAACTCCTGAACTCAATCCTGGCTTCTTAATCCCAAGAAACAGTCCAAAAAGCACTGGACTCTCCCTTTCCCTTGCAGGGAAGGTGACACAGCCCTTTCCCCAGTGCTCTGCACGGTGCAGCCCTTTTTGCAAGAACATCCAGTGATCACAAAGATTGGGATTTAAGTAGAAAGACTTCTTGGGATTGAAGACAACCAGTTATTTCTTTCTAAAATCAAAGTTCATCCCATTAAAAAAGGTGGCTGGATTTAATAAATAGTCATTTCTGACATTATAAATAAGTTAAAAATTAATTTAAAATAAGCTAGCATTGAATAAATAGGCTTCAGTAAGTGCTTACATACACACAGGCCTCTTTGAAAGGTTTCAAGTGAGCTCATGTTTTAAAGAAGCAAGTTCTGCAGGAACTGTAAGCAAGTTACTGCCAGAAAATCTTGTGCCTTCAGGAAATCAAATATTGCTTTGCTTAGCCCTTTAGAATTGGATTCAGTTCCCATCCACTCAGGGATGGGACAGACCTACTCATTATTGCTGTAAACCTGAGGAGAAAGAACAATAGTTTACCTTTAGGAAGATGCCACTTGCTGGAGGCAGATTCCCTGCCTGGACTTTCCAGAAAACTGTTTTGACTTTGTCTCAGCAGGGTTACAAAAATCCACCACATTTCCCAGTAACATCCTGCCAGACCAGGAGAGGTTTTTGGTTTGACCTGGAAGTGATTTCTGAACCCTCCTACCTGTACCAAGGTGTCCTTCCGAGGCCTGGCCCCTGGAATGCCCAACTCAAGTTCCGGTGGAGCCCTGTGGGCACCCAGGAAACTCCAGGAGTTTTGCTACCCAGGAATAACCAAAAGGTCCAACAAGTAAGGCAACATCAGCCTCCTCTGCCACACACGGGAAGGACCGATGGGAGAAGCCCTTTGGAGTGATCCCTGCCAACTGACATCCAGCCAAAATCCATCCAAGAGACCACTGAGGAGCAGCAGCTGCTCCAGAACTCCAAACCTGCCATTGGAATTCCAGGTCTTGTGGTTTAAGCAGCTCCCAGAGGCCTCTCTGTGTCCAAATGGCTGCGACACAACTGCCCCAAGGCTCAGCCCTGGAGCTCTTTGGTTTGGGGCTGGGAGCAGCTCCGGGGGCAGGAAGGCCCAGGAGGTCTTTCCCTGCAGCCTTGGCTCTGCTATCTGGAAAGGTGGGAGCTGCTCTGGGACTGGCTGGAAGATGTCGTGACTCCACTCAGCTGGGAAAAGCCGCTGTTGCAGGATTCCAGGCTCGACATGGATCCCCTGGGATGGGAGAAAGCAGATGGGCTGTTAGGAAGGCAACAATCAATGGAACTATTCCCCTGACAGATCAGCTTACCCTCTATAGTGCTTGCACAAGTGCTTTTTGTCCCATCATTTTCCACTTGCTCTCTAAGAATCTCCATGTCATCATGAAAAATTCATTAGAGATATTTTTTTCCCAGTTACAGATATTATTCCTTGTCCCTGGCTGATGTTCTGGGGAAGGGGACAGAGCTGGAGCCTCTGCAGGGCTGTTTTTGCTGCCCCTGAGCAGAAAGGAAAACTCCAGTGCATCCCAAATGCAGCAGCCACTGTGAGCCCAAGGACTGCAGGCTGCTGAACACCAGAGTCCCAACTCCAGAGTGCCCAGCCACTGTTTCCAGCTCCTGCCAAAAGCAGGCTGGGCTCAGTTAATGCAGGAAGAGCACCAAGGAACATGTTTGCATGACTGCAGGGAGGTGTTTGCTGCTGCTCTGACTCCACAGGATCTGGCCAGGTCACCACCTGCAAGTCTGTTCTGCCCAACACTTCCTCCAGCTCCAGGGAAAGGTCAAGGACTTGCAAAGAATTCAGATTAACAGGTGACTGGGAAGTGCTTTCAGCACTAGAGGAGGAGGCCAGGCACACTGTCCCAAGGCTGACTGTTCAGCTCAGAAGTGCTCTCCAAGTCACTGCAGACATCCTTCTCTGCCAGACAGAAAATCTGGGAAATAGCCCAGCTGATATTTGAGTTACTCCGAAAGGAACTTCTCAAAATCTTCCCAACTAAGATAAACCTCCTGAGTCAAAAACCTCCTGCTCTTCTGGCAGCTGCAAGCAAGATCTGAAGCACAAATTCCTCAGGTGGACACACAGCCAAGGGGGCCCTTAATACCTACAGCACTAAAAGAGATTGTTTGTGCCAAATGCCACCAAATTTGTGTCAAACTTATCCCCAGTGACACGCACCCAGCGGAGGTCACTGGGATCCAGATGTTTAACTCACACTCAGCCCTCTCATTTGGCTTCTCTAGTGCAACTCATGCAGTCAGTGCCCCTAAATGTCCCACCTGAAGTCCTTGGAGGCCAACACCTCGTAGTAGTAGATGAGTTTGCACTTGTGGCCGGAGCCCTGCAGGGAGGCCAGCACATCGTCCACGCGGGGCAGGCTGGAGCTGGAGCAGGGAGGGGGGCCGTGCATCTTCCACTGCAGGATGTAAAACCCTGGCCAGCGTGTCACGTGGGACCCCTGGAGAGAGGGAGGGACACCAGTGACCATGGGGAGTCCTGGAAAATGGCTGAATGACCCAGTGAAGTCAAAAAAACCTGATGGAGCCGATGGCTCCGGGCACAGGTGTCACCACTTTTACCTGCCTGAGACACTCCCCTGCAGTGCCAGTAAAAAGGGTTCTTTTCCATTAGGTTTTTATCATGGAGTCTCTTTCCAATGGCTCATTCTAAAGCAGCCCTGGGACAGCAGCCACTTTCACAGGAAACCCAGAGAATGATCACAGAATGATGGAATGGTTTGGGCTGAAAGGACTTAAAAGCTCATCCAGTGCCAGCCTCTGCCATGGGCAGGGACACCTTCCACTAGCCCAGGGTGCTCCAAGCCCTGTCCAACCTGGCCTTGGACACTTCCAGGGATCCAGGGGCAGCCACAGCTTCTCTGGGCAACCTGTGTCAGGGCCTCACAGGGAAGAATTCCTTCCCAATATCCCATCTAACCCTGCCCTCTGGCAGTGGGAAGCGATTCTCCCTTGTCCTGTCGTTCCAGGCCCTTGTCCAAAGTCTCTCTCCAGCTCTCCTGGAGCCCCTTTAGGCACTGGAAGGGGCTCTCAGGTCATCAATTCCTTCCCCACCAGCAGCTCATTTTGGAGTTTGCAGGACTGTGAGATCCTTGCCAGCCCCCAGACCCCTCTGACCTGGATGCTCTTCCAAAACCCCTCTGACCT
>NW_020884981.1:114934-165406 GCF_003945725.1 Corapipo altera | reverse complement strand
TGACCTGGATGCTCTCCCCAGACCCCTCTGACCTGGATGCTCTCCCCTTCCCGGCAGACCAGCGGTGACTCCACACGGCTGAAATCCACCCCCAGCACCCAGGTCCTGTCGATGAGCTGCACGTTGTCCCCAGCACAGGGACCTGGTAACGTGGATTCTTTGTGACTTGGCTCAGGAGCCCGTTTGGAGTGGAAGAGGCTGAACACCACGTCCCCCTTCAGGATGTCAAAGTCCCAGGTGATGACGGATTCCCCTTCCAGAATCTCCACGACTATCTAAAGCAGGGAGCAGAACAAGCCCATTGCAGAGTCAGGTGGCAGCCAGTGTGCTCCTCCCCACCCCGTGGAGCACACACAGTCCTTCAGCTGGCAGAAGGCTGATTCCCAAGGAGGATACAGACCATTCCCTCTCTTCCCATATTAGAGTTCCTTGTAAATCAGTTACTAGTTCTAGGAAAACCTCTGTGGAAAAGAGGCATAGGACACAGCAAAGAGCCAAATCAGACTCACTGCCCATCAGTGAGAACAGAGGCCCAATTTGACACTCAGGTGGCTCCTTTTTGGGACATTCTGTTCCCTGCTGACTCTCATCAGGCTGTTCCCAGTGCACACCTTCTTATATCACCCCCATTGCCCTCCCAGCCACACTGCTGAGAGCTGCACTGCCACAAGGGAAATGGAGGGACCTTTAATTCCCCCAGGAGGAGGAGGAGGAAGAAAAGAGTGTATCTTACAGAAGATCAGGCCATAGCAGAGACAAGTGACACTGCTTCTCAGTGCTGTTCTTAGCTCCCACACTTCCAGGTAACGCCCCTAACATCATCCTTCCAGGAACAGCACTGCTGCCCAGCCACCTCCTGCTCACCCTGGGGGAGCCCTTTCCTGCTCTAGTCAGCCTCACAAAAGGAACCCCCTCCCTGAGCCCAGGAACTGGGGTCTGTACCTCGTGTGGAGCTCCTCTGAGGACACTTGCAGAATGGTAGATGGTTTCTGTCCACAGCCGGATGTGATCAGAGTTCTCTGGCTCGTCCTCGGTTTGATACAGTGACTTGGGGACAAGGCCACCTTCTGGGACAGTGCACTGGGCAGAGGACACACAGACAGGAGGGTTCATGGTATTCCAGTTGGAAAGTACAAGTCACCTGTCCCAGGAACACTTGCCATGTGTCAGACACAGAATAACACCCTCAGCTGGGCTGGGACTGCACAGGGGGACTGAGTTTACTGGAACTATCCAGGTTTATCTGAGCTCCATTCAGAGCTGACCCCTTCTCCAGGACAGCATGCCCAGGGCAGCACCACCACTTCAGGGTGGTCTCCTGGGCCCAAATTACCTGCCCTGTGCCCAGAGCAGGGGTATCCCAGCCAGCACAGAGGTTTAACCCCTTCCAGAAGGCAGTGGAAGGCCAGGGTGGTGAGGAAGAGGGAATCAACTCCAGATTTCACCTGCACAGCAGCAAAGAACACTCACCATGCAGTCTCCTCCCAGGAAGTCTGGGATCACCTCTTTATCCACATAGTCCACCAGCCCTCCTGAGCCCTGGTAGTTATTCCCACTGTAAATGAGGAACTTCTGCCGTGTGTTCTCATTGATAAAGGGACTGACCTGAAAGAAAAAGGGGACAGAAGACATCACTGTCACTGAGGGAAGTCAGAGAAAACGTTTGCACCATCTCATAGGGATGCTTTAGGCTCTAGACTGGAAGGTCTGAGCAGCAGGAATGCAGTCCAACAGGAGCTTTGAAATGCTGAAGTACTTCCTCAAAGAAAGGGGTACCAAATGGAAAGTGAACTCTAACTGGGATGTACTGGGATATATTGTTATCTCACAACATTTTCTACTTCATGTAAAATAAGTTTGCTGTCACTACCTCACACATAAACCTCACAAGGAATTTAATGACCATGTTCTCACCCTACAGCAGGCACCAGGCAGAACCATATTTATTATTTACTGCTTATTACTCTTCAGTGTCCTCCAGCATGAGATAAAAAAACATCCATCTTCCCACCCGTATGAAAACCCCCCAGGTTTGAGCTCCCACTGCGTGAAGGGTTGCAGTTTAGGTCTGACACCCTGTCCTGACAGATGACAATCACTGGGACCAAGTGAGCTCCAGGCACAACCACGGCTGGGCTCTGCAGCAACACTGTGGCCTCTTCAGGAGTTCAGCCTGGAGTTACCTGGAGGGTTTTCCCTCCCTGACTCTGGCTGGTTTAGCTATTTGTACATGTACAGCTGTTTATGACCCTGCAGCCCAGCTTTCACCCACCAGGGTCCAGAGCACAGGGAACACCCGGGGGGCTCTCACGATGAGGAGCCTCCCCAGGGTTTCGGGGTAATTGTCCTCCACCACCTCGATGATCCGGAGCAGGGCCTTCACCCCCGGCCGCCAGAGGTGCCGCATGTTGAGCCCTTCCAAGTCCACCAGGCATGTCCAGGATCTAAAACAAACCCACAGAAAAAGGCCTGTCAGAACTGCAGCCAACAGTGGCTGCTCAGTTGAGGATCCACAGAACACCAGTAACACCACAGCCCGTGCAGGATCCAGGGAAGCCCACAGGGGAGACCAGCAGTTCCAATAAAAAGCAGATCAACACTCAGGCAGGAGACACCTGAATCCAGGTGAGCTTCAGGTAAAACAGACACCCAGAGTTAAGTGCAAGGACATACACTGTCACTCTAGAAGGGGTGAAAGTGTGCAGGCCTATTGCTAAAAATAATTGAAAATGCATTTTAAATGGAAGTGAAATATGGCAGACAAGTTCCCATGTAGAAAAAACACTATAATTACAAATATATGGATTAAAATCACCAAGACAGAAAGATTAAATTCATCTGAAATGGGATATAAAAAGATATAAGGAAGGACTAATTCTTGCTTTCATATGAAACTGTAGAATTTGTCTGCATTTTAGTCATATAAATATACATGACTATATGACTATATATATGACTCACTGTGTGTGTCTGCACTTTAACCTTAAGAACATCAATCCCAGTCATCCCAAACCTCCACACAACATTCTTCACCATGTCAATGAACCTCTGTAAGGGATTCAGGAAAACCACCAATACTGACGTGATGGGGCGGCCAAAGATATTGGTATTTTCCTCACATCTCTTTTGTCCTTCCTCGTTAATGGACAGAACCTGGAATCAAGGACAGCACAGACAAGGATTAGCTCGAGTATGGCTGAGGAACCAGGATAGCCTGGAGATCTTGTTTTAAAAAACACAGAACCCAGAAGTACAGCAGAGGGCAGGGTTAGATGGGATATCTGGGAGGAAATTCCTCCCTGTGAGGGTGGGGAGGCCCTGGCACAGGTTGCCCAGAGAAGCTGTGGCTGCCCTTGGATCCCTGGAAGTGTCCAAGGCCAGGTTGGACGGGGCTTGGAGCAACCTGGGCTAGTGGAAGGTGTCCCTGCCCATGGCAGGGGGTGGAATGAGATGAGCTTTGATGTCCCTTCCAACCCAAACCATTCCATGGTTGCTGCTCCACTATGACAGGACTTTTAACACCCCGAGGGACACAGAGCTCCTCAGCTGAGACATGAAGGCACAACTCACATGTCTCAGCAGTGACTCCTCTCCCAGAGCTTTCACCAAACCCTTCGTGTCCATCTGGCCGAGCCGAAGGATGTAGAGTGGCCGCCCATCTTCAAAACAAACAGGAGGGTTTCAAGAGGGAAGCACCCCAGTCTCCAGGCTATCTATCACTCTAGAACCTTTTATAAAAGCCCCTTTGAATATTTTAGAAGGATAAAAAATCAGATTTAAGGCAGCTTTATCAAAGAGATGCTGCTTTGCACTGACCAGTCTGCCTGAACTGAGCAGAGAAAATAAAATTACAGCAAATCAGAGTGGCTGTCTACAGGCACTGAGCTGCTTTGGTAACTAATAAAGTGTCAACACAACTTCCTCCAAACTCCCAGGTTACTGTTGAGGTCCCATCCCCAGACTGTGCTGCAGTATCGGTGTCAGCTCCTCACCTTTGTCCTGGTAGTGCCACCCCCCCGTGTAGTACTCCTGCAGGAGGGCAGGGGGCCTCCAGGACTGCAGGATATAATCCACCTGGTACTGCTTGCGCCAGGACAGCGACTGGCACAGCATCTCCCGGGCCTTGTCGATGTTGAAGTCCCGAGCCCGCAGGAAGCGCAGGATGTGCTCATCCTTGGGGATCTGGGAGAGGAGAAAGGCCCAGGGTCAGGACTGGTGTGTTCCACGTGCCCTGCAGAGGAGGCTGCAGAGTGCACACCACTTCTTAATCTCTTAAAACTGAGGCATTAAAACAAACACGACACCTTCATTCCTTCTCCCTCCTAAACGAACCCAGCTGGGAGCAGCAGAGGTGCCAGGAGCACAAAGGAAGGGACCGACTCCCTGCCTGTGGGAAGCCTTTCCCTGATCCAATTCCCAGAAGCCCCAGCAAACCCCAGGCTGGCTGATGTTTCCCTCACGTGTTTATCCACAAGGACAACCACAATACCATGTGAAAGTCAGGGAGCTGCACTTCACCTGCCCAGGGCAAAGCAGCACAGGATGGTGACCAGTCACAGGTAACACACTGACCACGCCAAGCATGGGCTGTTTGGAGGGGGATCAGACCGTGCAGTCTGAATGATCCCACCAGCACCAATTCCAGCTCTTGTGCAGGCCCTGCTGCTGGTGTTTGAACTGGAAAGCTGCCAAATGCTTCCCAAGGCTTCCCTGCCTCACCACACCACACTAACTCTTGCTCCAAATCAACCAAACTACAATACCCCCTCTCTTTATCACTCATCCCAACACTATCAGTAATTGTGGCATCACAGGCACAAAAGCTTTCCCAAAGCAAGCCTCTAGAATGGCTTATTCCAACCTCTTCCCAGATCTCCCATGTTCCCTTTGGCTGAAAAATCAAGGAAAACTTGCCAGTAAAGCCAAGCAGCAGGAATTACAGTGACCCTGATGTATTCCACAGAAGCACCAGATCTCACTAACAGCCTGTCAGCTGCAAACCCAGCTGGATTAGAGCTCCATGTGCTGCTGGATTCTCAGTCCTTCACCCAGCTCCCCCAAAAGTTTCCATTAAAAATTCAAGCTGTAGAGCAGGGACTGCCTCCTCCAGAGCACCCACACTGCTTAACACAACACAAGCACTCCAAGCCCTGCTGTAACACAAAATAGCATGTTAAGGAGTCAAAGCTCCTTTGTTTGTCCACTGCCAGGCTCAGGAAAACAGAAATCAGGACAGAAGGAAGGCTGGCAGCAGTGTCAGGCAGGAGCAATCCTGGTTTCACAAGCTAAGAACTGACTCACCCAAAGAATGGGGCAGAGTTCAGGCAGCCTAAACTAAACCCAAAGCACCTGAGGAGCAGGTGGGAGATTAACACTGTTCAGCAGGTTCTAACACTGCATCTGTTTGGTATGGAAAGGGAAGGGCAGCCTTCCCAAACAGGATCTCAGGAGTATTTAGAGGAATGCCCCCAACATTTTTTCTGCATCGCAGCAAGATTAAAGACAGCAGAGTTTTCATCAGATGATTTATGTCTGTGTTCCTGCTGCTCAGAGGCACCTGTTACTCAGCACACATCAGCCCAAACACCCACAACAGCCCCTGCATCTCCTGCAGGGCCCAGGAGAGGGGATGGCTGGGGGAAGGTTTGTCACTTTTCATGTTTCAAACCTCCTCTGTTCGTTCACAGCTTCAGGCAGGAGGCAAATCCAGTGCTTCTGTTTGGACCAAAGGCAGGAAGCTCCAAGGGGACTTATTCCACAGTGGAATTAGTCTTTTATCCTTGTCCAAGTAAAACAGTAACTCCCACATGCCAGAAAATGAAGTTTTAATTTCAGCCTGGTGTGAAACTATGTGCACTCTTCTATATGGTGCAAAGCCATGATTAGGAGCTCTAAGGAGCTGCAATTTTAACACCATTGCAGTTTGTTCCTTCAGCTCCTCAGATTTTTAAAGCAATAATAAATCTGATTCTAAAGGCAGTGCCTGCTTTGGAAGGAGCAAGGAAGGGAGAGTGAAATAGGACAGAAAGGACAAAAATAAGAAGGGCCATTTTACAAGAAACAGGAGATCTATTTTTTGATATTTTTTGACAGAGGAATAAGGACATCCCTGCTCTGAATTAAAGGAACAGATTGTCACAGCAAGGTAACAGCCTCTCCAGGGAAAACCCGAGGCTTGGAAAACCAAGCTCCTGGTTTTGTACTGTTCTGACAGGGAACCAGGGGAAGCAAACAGGGGAGCAGTGTGAGGGGGTTCAGGATGAATTTTCAATAGCCAGCACCTTCCTTCCTACATGTTCAAGCTCGCCTGGGGACAGAGCTCCCAAAGCCCACCCGAGGGTATGAGAGCTCAGCAATCAGCTGTACCTGGCCCAGGCTCCCTGCACAGCACATCCCACCCAGCTCCAAGCACCCCAAGGGGCAGCTGTTCCACATTTTCCTCATGTGCCCTCACTTTTTGTTTCTCCAGCTTCCACTCCCCAGCCTTTGACACAGAGGGGAAAAAACAACCCAGAGAACAAAACAGGCCCATGTTTGGATGGTGCCTGTTCCAGCTGAAAGCAGGATCCCTGCAGATCCCAGGGATGGATAAAGCCTCCCTGTCTTGCTCCCACCTAGGGCTCGTTTTCAGTGGACACCCAGTGGGTGAGATATCTCCTACCACACCACAGCCCACACTGTTTTACTGGACAGGTCTCCATGGACCTGAAAAGCCTCATGTCCCGTATTTCAGAGCACAGTTATACCCAGGGACTGATCCCTGCCTGCCCCTTGTTTTGTGTCCACTTGTCAAGCACCTTTTATCTGTCAAGAGGCTGAATCAGGGGAGACACAGATCACAACCAATATTCAGCAGAGGCCCTTTTATTAGTGAAGCTGTTATTGTGTTTACTCCCAGGCAGAGCATCACACTACCACGACAGCAGCTTGCAGGGAGGTGTTACAGTGCTTCAAGGGGCCCTTTGCTCCATCAGATGTGTGTATATATATACATACATATAAATATGTATGTAGTCTCTACCTGCACCCAGCAGCCACTATGCTCCTGGACATGATCCCCCTTATACAACATGTTATTGATGTTCCTGCACATCAGTGGCCTTGGAGAGCTTTGGAAGATGTTTTGTGTTGTGAACTTGTCAGCTTTTACAGATTCAACAGTGTTGTTGATGTCTGGACCTTATCAGCTGCTGAGAGATTCTCACACTGCCTCAACACTGACTGTTCTCTCCACCCCGAGGTTTTCTGGTAGATGTTTCTCCATCCGCCATTCCATGCACACTCACATACAAGGGAACTTCCTCATGAGTTAAACAGCAACAGAACTGCAGAACCAAGTCTTTGTTACATTTTAGTTCTACGTGGGTGATACACGTTAATTTTTCCAAGAAGAAACAGGGCTTTATAACTGATGTTCAAACCCCCTGTACTTACTGAGACACGTTCTCTCTCAGCTCTGAGACAGATACAGCACATCATGCAGAAAGGACTGGCAAAGCTCCTCTAGCTGGACTCTGCTTTCCAGGGGGATGTTCCAACCATCTTTCTCCTGTTTTCTCATCTTCCTAAGCACCATTCATCTACTCATCCCACCCAACTCTCCCACCATCAACTCTCCCTGTTGCCACCCTTTGTTCTTCCCTTCCAATCTCTCTCCCTCAGGAAATCTGGGGTTAGATCCCTCTTGAAGCATTCAAGCTGCCCCAGGTCTTCTCTTTTCTCAGCCACACACCAGTTACCCTCTCAGCCTGAGATGGAGAGACTCTCCTTCAACCAGGAGGAGCCCAGGCAGCTTCTGAACATCCCAGCAGAGCACAGACACCTATCCCACAGTGCCTGTGCTGCTTTCCAGGGAAAAATCATGAGTTGGAAGGGACCCACAGGAATCGTAAGTCCAACTCCTGGCCCTGCACAGACACCCCAACAATCCCACCATGTGCCTGAGAGCATTGTCCAAATGTTCCTTGAGCTCTGGCAGCCTTGGGGCTGTGACCCCGGGGAGCCTGGTCAGTGCCCAACCAGCCTCTGGGGGAAGAACCTTTTCCTGAGATCCAACCTGACCCTGCCCTGACACAGCTCCAGCCATTCCCTCGGGTCCTGTCACTGCTCACAGTGCAGAGCTCAGAGCTGTCTCTCCTGGGGAAGCTGCAGACCCCAATGAGGTCTGTGCTCCATCTCCTCTTCAGCTGAACAAGCCAAGTGCTCTCAGCTGCTCCTCATGTGGCCCCTCCAGACCTTTCCCCATCCTCGTGTTCCTCCTTTGGACACTCTCCAACAGCTTTAGATCCTTCTGATACTGTGGTGCCCAAACTGCCCCCAGGGCTGGAGATGAGACAACACCAGAGCAGGACAATCCCCTCCCTGGATGCCCCCCCAGGACACGGTGGCCCTTTGGGCTGCCAGAGCATTGCTGACTCGTGTTCAACTTGCCATCCAGCAGGGACCCCAGATCCCTCTCCAGGGTGCTGCTCTCCAGCCTCTCATTCCCCAGGGTGTGTTGCCCCATCCCAGGTGCAGAACCAAGGGGTGCCCACCTTGCCCTTGTGTGTCTCCTGCAGCCACTGGCGCAGGCGGATCAGGCAGCTCTCCTGCAGCGGCGTCAGCTGGCCCAGGTAGCGCTCGATGTACTCGGCGTCCAGTTTGTCAGCTGGGGGAAAGGGAACAGTTCAGAGGAGCCTTGGCACAGCCAGAGGGAGATGGGCAGTTATTCCTACACAGAGGGTTCCTCAGGATTTACACAGGCATTGCTCAGAGGCCTCATTTCATCTGCCTGGGGCAGGGAGGGAGGGAGGGAAGGTGTCACAGTGACCGGAGCATGAGGCCACAGACAGCACAGACCAGATCCAAACTGGACCACTCCACCTGTCCCTTACAACACCAATATTCCATTCAGCCTGAACTGCTCCAGCAGGAGCTTTAGAAGAATTATCATGAGCTCTAGCACTCAGCTCACTAACCACTCCAAGACCTGGGCACTTCAGTCCCCAGTGTCCTAAAGTCTCATGCACAATTCCAATAACAAGAAGCTAAAAAGCAGCTCACTGGAAAACCAAACTGTTACTCTGCTCAGGGACAGCAGAGGGAAGGGAAAATAACACCATATTTCAGACAGCAAGGGGGGGTTTAACAGGGGGAGAAGTCCTGTGCACACCAGCAGCTCAGAGACAAAGGACAAGGGGTTGGTGACTGCCAGCACTGAGGGCCAGATGTGCCACCCAGGGCTGGAGTGTGCAGTGCCAGTGAGGGGAATGGGGCACCAGGGGAGCAGCTGTGCTGGGGCACACGAAGGGCAGGGCTGGGGACACCTCAGAGCTGCTCTTCGTCCAGCACAAGGGCTTGCACCAGATGCCAGTGCCTACAAACAAGGCCTGGACATCCTCAGGATAGGCAGGATAATACAGAAAACATATCTGGAAATGCTACACATGGAATCCATGAGCTGGGGAGCAGGCCCAGAGAAGCTAATCCCTTCCTAAACAGGAATACAGGCAGAAAAATAAGAGCTACTCTCCTCTTCTGATAGATGGGATCCACCACTCTGAAGTTAACTTTCATATCAAATATTTCTCATAGCCAGCTCCTCTGTGGATCTCCATCTTTTTCCAAATGGATTCCAGGACAGAAAAGCTACCAGAGAAGGTCAGGTGAGAGCAGAACCGTTGACATTTCCAAATTCCAAGCTTTTTCCCTAGTTACACTCAGCAAAACAAGTGCTGTCTTTCCTTCTGAGAAATGACAACAACTGTTTCTAATACCACAACTCTAAATTCAAAGGTACCTCCTATTTCTTTTTGTCAGAGAAGTATTTTATTTAGTCTACAAGACATCAGACCAACACAAGGCATGATAAAGTTTGATTCAGGTATTTTCTGGGAGAAATGCATTAGGCAACATTTTGAAAGTTTGTCTTGGCCTGATATAGGGACAAAAGCCATCCAAACTGGTCCCCAAGAATATTAATTTTGAAACAGTCAAAATATTTCATTATAATTCAATTCTAGCATACTCAAGACACCTTTAAGCTTCTTCAGTTTAAAGTAGAAAATACCTTAAAGGGCAGATCAATTTGTTTTCTAAGCTCAAAAACATCCTGCTTGTGCAGCTTTTCTTAGCCTATCAGTTTTAGGGGGAAAAAAAAAAAGAAAAAGGTCCATTGTTTGTTTTTCTTGAAAAAAAAGAAAATAACTTTCCTTCCTCCTCGCCCACAATCCAGAAGAAAAATCTGATGCCAAAAGAAATAAAAATAAACTCCTTAGTCAGCGCTACTCGAGGCTCGTGAGCAGCTGCTGCTGCTTGGGCACTACGTACCATCGGGGCTGGCAGCCTCTGCAGAGGGGCAGGGGGATCCAGGAGCCCCAGGATCCAGTGGGATGTCACCAGGCTCGTGTCCCACAGCCGGGCTTGGCTCATCCCGCCCGCTCCCGGCCGGAGGGGTCCAGCGCGGGATGAAGGTGATCCCCTGGGAGATCAGCTCCTTCAGGTAGTGCTCAATCACCTCCTTGCCCTGCAGGGGAAAACTCCCGTTAGGAAAAGCATCCTCCAGAGCCAGCAAGGTGTAGGATTTTCCTCGGGGCAGATGACTAACACTGCTAGAGACGAACAGCAGGGAAATGTCTCCTTCCCTCGGCACCGCCCTGCTGAAAACCCTCCTGTAGGAAAGGCCCCTATCAATGGGGAATTACAGCACTGGCCAGGCAAATTCCAGTGCTGTGGATGCAGCTGCCCTTAAAACACTTATCTCCTTCTGCTCCCAAACCATCAATCAGCTGCCCTGTTCCTCTACAGCCACTGAAAGGAAGTGGCTCTGCCCAAGAGACACAGGGTGCTGGTTTTCACCCCGAACTTTCCCTTCCTGCACGAGAACAGTGTCCCCACTGTCCGAGGAGCCTGGCACCCACAGAATCCACTGCAACCCTCCTCTGGCACAGCCTGCTCCATCCCTGAACAGCCACATTCCAGCCAGCAGATTGTTTTCTGCTCGTTGCACACTGGCTTTTTTCTTCCTTTGCCCAGCGGAGGGATTTCAGAGCCATAGCGAAGGGTGTAAAACCACATTTCCAGGAAGGAAAACTGGGGCACACAGAGCAGGTGTGGGATTTGGGCTCATGGCACCCATCTTACCCGTTTGATGTTGGAGGTGTACTGCTTCATGGCAATTTTCTCCACTGTGCTCTCGAAGCCAAAGAATGACTTGATGTCGAGAGACGCCGACTGCTCAAAGCACGTCCACTCCTCGTTCTCAGGGTGAACCTACACCCAAAGGACACATGGGGTTGGCACATCCTCATGGAATGACAGGGCCTTTGTCCCTGGCACCACACTGGTGAATCTCCAGAGAGTGAGGGGGCAGAGGAAGCACTGACTGTACTTAACAGGTGAATTGTCCCAGAGTAACAGAAACTCATCACAAACTGGGCATGTGGATGTTTTTTAACCTAACACTCTTCACACGCACGAGGAAGTGAAGGTTAAACCCCACCTCTGCCCCAGCAGACCTGAAAGGTAACAGGAGTAGCAAAAGTTGCACTTAAAATAGGAGTGAAACTACCCACTTGAAACCATCATGTCAAGAGCTCCTTATAGAAAGACAAGGGATGGCCTTGTGGGACATGTAATTAAAACTTCTACAGCTGCAATGAAGAAAAATGCAAAACAGGGGGTTTTTTTCTAGTTTTGGATGAGAAACTCAGCCACTAATGTTAGCCTTCCCCCCAAAACACTGGAGACGTGGCAGAGCAGGGAATTTTCCTACTCAGTTCAAAACACACCTTTCCTTTCTAGTCATTTCCCCTCAGTTAGTCTATATATGGTAAAAACATATATAATCTTTTCCTCTTTTAAACTTAACCCTTTCCTGAGAAGGCTCTGCCTTCTCTCTGTGGGTGCTGCTGTTCACAAACTGAGATGAAGGAACAACAGTTCCAGCCCCCACAGAGAGATACAATAATGGACAGATTGCTCAGGGACACATTTAACCACTGCAGGAGCAGGATCATATTTCTCCGAGTTGCCTCAGAGAACCCTGCAAGAAAGGAAAGATGAGAATAAACCTGCTTCCGGTGCACTCTGGCAGGGAAAAGGGAACTGGTAAAAATAGAGCAGGGAACCATCTTGAGGATGCAGCCAGGAGCTCCCACCCTGTTCCCCTCAAAGCCCAGATACTGACGTTTCCTTCCGAAGGACACGGGACACAGCCAAAATCAGCAAGTGTAACAATGTCTGAGAGGTCCCAGGGATGACCTGGGAGCGTTTCAGACCCATCAGCGCCTTTGACAATGATGGAAGTTTGATTTACTGCAGTTTTTAGGAAACCTCATGCAGCCACCAAGTGATCTCTGGCTCAGGAACCCCCTCACCATCCAAAATTGTTGACAGCTTTTCAGCTCCTCCGCCTGCCTGGAGCTGCTCACAGCTTGCTGACTCCCAAGAAGCTGAGCTGCTGTCCAGCTGCCAAAAGGGCAGGTAGGTAACAGGATCTGGACTTTTGTTTAAGGAACAAAAAGCAGTATCTGATTGCTTCCAGAAACAGCTGAAGCTATTAAACGGTGACCGAGCCCTAAGAGCACAATTACAGTGAAATGGCACCCTGTGCTGAAGATGCAGCACAAACTGAGACAGCCCAGGCCACAAATAAGGCTCAAGACCTTTCTCCAAATCTTCAGAGCATGAAGATCATGACAAGGTGCTAAAACTTTGACTCAGTTGTGGGCAAATATAACTGCCAGACTTCCCTGAGGCTCTCATCATAACAAATATTAAGGGTTCCATTCTAAACATCCACATACATACTCAAGATCCAGATGCTTTTATTAACTTGAATTTCAACCAAAAAGAAACTCAGTGAATACCAGCAGCTCTGGAGCACCATCTCTGTTTTCTACTCTCACCCTAATCAGAGAATCCCAATCAACCCAAAGAAGTTTCTCAAGACCTACAAAATCACAGAATCCCAGACTGGTTTGGGTTGGAAGGGACCTTAAAGACTATCTAGTTCTACCCACCCCCTGCCACGGGCAGGGACACCTTCCACTAGCCCAGGTTGCTCCAAGCCCTGTCCAACCTGGCCTTGGACACTTCCAGAGATGGGGCAGCCACAGCTTCTCTGGGCGACCTGTGCCAGGGCCTCACCACCCTCACAGTCAACAATTCCTTCCCAATATCCCATCTAACCCTGCCCTCTGGCAGTGGGAAGCCATTCCCTGTGCCCTCCAGGCCCTTGTCCAAAGTCCCTCTCCAAAGCAAAAGTACTCTATCTGACCACAGAACAGTGCTGCCCAGTGCTGCAGAAGTGCCCAAATCCCTCCAAGCACCTTCCCCCTGTAATTAGTGCACAATTCCCGTGGCTGCCGTGGCTGCCCAATAAACCAGAGCACTCTCAGAGTGGCTGCCCAATAAACCAGAGCACTCACGGAGTAGCTGCAGGTCTCCCGGACCACGACGCGGTTGGCGAAGGTCTCGTTGTGGGCCTCGATGCGCAGGGTGCGCTCCTTCCAGTTCACAGTGTTCCTCTGGATGAAGAACACGTGCTCCACCCCTGCAATCTGAGGGAGGTGAAGAACCAAAAGGAGAGGGGGAAAAAGAGACAGAGAAAGAAAGAGTAACTTCAGGACCCTTTCTGAGGAGCCAACAAAGCCCAGGTCTCTCTGTGCCCCAGGTTCCACCTGCCTTCTTCAGCAGCCTGGGAGCGTCCACGTTCAGTTTGCAGCTCCGCTCGATGACATGGATGGCCCCGTCCTCACTCCTGGATTCGTGCAGGATCTCACTCCCCAGAAACACCGGGATCTCTGGACAGGTAGGAAAGCGCTTCTCGTACGCCTGGAAGTGAAAACAAAGCAGTTCAGCTTCTGGGTAGATCAGCTTTAACTCTTCCTGAATTAATTAGCTCCCTTACAGTAAAACTCCAATAAAACAGAGGCCCCTCAGCCCACGTGTTGGCTCCACTTCTCTCAGAGGTGAAGTTAAAGCAAAATAGTTACAAGCAGAGACAGGACCAAGTCGGTCATCAGCCAAACATGTCTTAACATAACCTTTCTTTCACACATGAAGCAGAAACAAAATCCTGTTGTTAAAGAGTATTAGGAAGGGACTCATCATCAGGAACCTCATGGCAAAAGCAAGCACAGCTCTGCTGATTTCTGCTGGCTAAAGACTTGAATTTCATTATCTTTGGGTCAAGTCAATATTGTCTGTATGAAGAAGCTATTAAAAATATTTAACACTCCTGTACCTTAAAATGTGATGTGTCAAACAGTTTTAGTGGCCCTAAACTATCAAGGGTAAGACCACAAATTACTGGCTACTCACTTTGCCTTGCTTTATCCATTTCTGAAACAATTCTGTCCTGGTTCTGAAATCTTCCTTGTTTTAATCAGCACATCTCTCTGAAAAGCCCTTTATCAGCAATCCAGAAATCCAGTTTTCCATGGCACTTGCAGCAAATTAACTTGTATAAACCATATCTATTGTTGCTGCTCTTTCCCTAAGAGGAACATCTCTTATTATATGCCCTTCTCCATCTCTACTATATTCTGAGATGTTTGCAGGATAGAATGTTTTCCTTGGATTTCTGACAAATGTCTTGCATGTTGTGATTCTGTTGTGGATATGTGACTGCTGCACAAGCTGCCCAGAATTCCACTCGAGCTGTTCCAGGAGAATCTGTGCTCTCCTTCCATTCTACTCTCAGAGCTCCACATTTTGGCTTCAAGATTTTTGCCACCACTCCAAGGCCAACCCTAACCTCTAGGAAGTGCTGCTATCTTCCCATCTTCCATAAGACACAATCATTTTATCTAGTGCATAAAAACACAGCTACTCAGGAGAGAAGTCTCCACCACAAAGGAAACATTAATGGGATAACTCTCGAGCTCAGTCAGTGTGCCCAGAGCAGCCACATTCCCTCTTCCCACAGCAAGGCAAAGGCTGGTTGCCCCTGCATGGATTCATGGTCCCTGCTCCTAAAATAGCCCAGGCACTTAAGGACACATTCCAGATCTCCTGCTCCTGGAGCTGTGGACGGGAAAGGAGTTATTTCAGATTATCGTGTTGCTCAGTATCAGGAGGGAAGTGCAGGAAGTGCCAGCTGGAATTCTGGACATAACAGAGCACACAGGGCTTTAAATCCTGCTCTCCAAGGCACTGAGCAGTGTCCTGCTTGCTCTGCCACATTTCTGGGAGAACCTCTACCTATGCTTTTCAGTCTCATCCCAGGGAAAACTAAACCAGTGCAGATAAATACAAAGTTTCCCACAGTAAGTGACCATTTCCAACACTGATCCACGTGTCTCCAGCAAAAGCACATGCACTGCTTTAAAAAGCTTAATTTGTTGTGATGGGAATTCATGGATAGACATCAGGTCTATGTCACAGGACACTTGCAGGGGGACACCCTTCCAGACTCCAACTATCATCCAGTGCTATCCCAAGGCCAAAGCCTTTCCCTTGCTGCTCTCCCCTGTTCCAGCACATACCAGCCAGTGCCTCCAGGCCACCCACTCTCAGTTACTGGGGTCCCAGCAGTCAGACAGTGAAAGCTGAGAACACCTTTGTAGGCCACTGGGATAACAGAATATTTAGCAACTATTTTTCAGCTGTTTGCCCTGTGTCACTCCTTCCATGTGCCCTTAACACACCTGGAAAAAGTGTCACTGAAAACCCCACCCTGAGAGAAGGCTGCCCCAGCTGACACCACAAGGGTGAACAGTTTGATAGGACAGAGGGGAATGGCCTTTAAAAGAAGAGAGATTTAGATGGGATATTGGGAAAAAATTCTTCCCTGGGAGGGTGGGGAGACCCTGGCACAGGTTGCCCAGAGAAGCTGTGGCTGCCCCATCCCTGGAAATGCCCAAGGCCAGGTTGGACAGGGCTTGGAGCAACCTGGGCTAGTGGAAGGTGTCCCTGCCCATGGCAGGGCATGGAATGAGGTGGGCTTTAAGGTCCCTTCCAACCCAAACCAGTCTGTGATTCTACTCCTTCAGGGGTGCAGCTGTGCCAGGAACATTTGAGGGAGTTTGCAGAGGAACAAGAGCTGCTCTGCTGGGACCAGGACCCTCCAAAGGCCTCAGTGAACACCTTCACCAGGAGCACTGAGCTCTACGTGCCCCCTCACCACTGAGAGGCCACAATGGCCAGTGTGAACCTGCCCACATCACCACTGGATCCAGGTGCTTCTGGCTCCCACTTGAAGATAAAGCCCCTGGATCTCAACACACCACTCACTCCTTCCCCACTAAGGATGCACTTGACCCAGCTGCAGACAGGTTCCCTAATAAACTGGCATTAAATCCTGCAAAACCAAGATCAGGACTAAGGGAGTGCAGCCACTACTTCAGACAGCTAAACCACATCTGGAGAATCAGGAAAGGCCAGGGAGAGGCACATGTCAATGAACAGCCCTGGTGACAGAGCTACAACAGTGCCCAAACCCATCATCTAAAGAAGAAGAACATTGCCATATTTGAGAAAGAATCCATATCCACACCGATATTAAGTCCTTTGCTAATCTTCTTTGCACAACAGCTCTAAAAATACAGCAGGGAAGATGCCTGAGATCACATGAAGGACAGTTGAGGCCCCACGCTGCAGGCACAACAAAGCTGCTCCCTGAGCACCCAGCCCTCCATCCCTGCAGACACAGCTGAGTGGGAGAGCAGCCCATCTTTGCACCCTCTTATCAAAATCAGGATCCATATGCAACAGCCTATTTCTGCTCCAACACTGAGGGGAGTTATAAAGCCAGAGAAATGTTTAATTTTTTTTTCAAACCCTTGCCAGCCTAGCTGGGATTTCTGCTCGTCTGTGACTCTGCAGAGCACAAGGTGAGCCACAAAGTACCCCAGACAAATGAAAGGCACAGAGTATTTACTGTTAGCTTGTTTTAATGCTCTGGCTGCCTGCACTTGCTCTTTCAGCTCCCTGCTGCAGGAACTCTGAACTGGCTAATATACAGGAGCTATGATTTGCCTCTGCCTTCTCTGCCCTCATCCCATAAGGAATAACAGCAGTTATTGTGCCACTACTGTGGGTTAAACAATACTGTGGGTCAGACAAGCACCTTGATGATTGGAATTTTCAACAGATTAAATGTATATGTAATGGATGGCTCCATGAAGCCACTCCTTCTCTTTCTCTAAACCCCACTGGGATTAACGTGGACTGGCAGAACCAGCTCACACTTGAGCACTTTACAACAACTATTTTCTTAAAGGTTCAGATTAACGTGCTCTCTTCATACCCAAACCAACCACTTCACAAGAGCTGGTGGCCCAGACCCACCAGTGTCCTTCCCTACATCAACCTGGTTCCCCCTAGATTTCTTACACAAAAGAATTGTTGCAAAAATCAAAACTTTTTGTGGTGACCAACAGTCCAAAGTGTCATTTAAATCTTTGCAGTTCTGAAACTGAAATTACACATTAAATTTCACAGGAGGGCTGAGTGAAGACAGAGGGATTTGGGATCTGTTTGTATTCTTCGAGATAGTTTGCTTAGAACTAAAACTAATTATTTTTAGGTGCCTCCAAATGTAAAGAACAAATAATAATTTGAATGCAGTTGGCAGCCTGTTGGAATGAAAAAATTCAACAACAAAGAAATTAAATGAAAAAAACATTACAAGTGAAACAATTTCTAGCTAAAAAAAGTTAAAATTCACAGGAAAGTTGGAGATCTCAAGGTCTCAGTGGTGTCAGATCTTCCTTTCACACTGCAGGGAACCCAAACTAGGACAAGGATATTTCCAACTTACAGTGATCTCTGCATCCCAGCCAAGACCCCTCAGTGCCACTGAGGCTGACAAATGATTAATCACACCAAGCAACAATCAATTAATAGTGAGATGTCAGTAGAGTGCTCTGACCAAGGTTTTGCTCTCTGATCTCCTGGGAAACATGTCCCAGTGGTTGTACCTGTGCTGGTCAAACTATGGGACCAACACAGAGATGAACATCAGGTTGTGAGAAGAGAGTTTGAGAACAACAGAAGAAGCCACACTTGAAAATGTCCTCAGCTGCTGGCCAAACACACAGTAACCCCACAGCCATGGGAAGAGATCGCCCTGAGGATCAGCCAGATGCCAAACAGAGCAAATTATACAAAAACACGTGTGTCAAAACGAAACAGTGACATTCTAAAGCCTCACAGAGAAAGGGGGAAATTGGCCTCCTCTACAACCTCCTACTTCACCTGCTTAGCCCCTTCTGCTCCAGAGCAGAGGCTCCTGTCCAGCCCTGCACCTTCCCAGTCCCAAGGTGACAGTGCAGGTGTGTTCCTGTCCCTCCTGTCTAACAGCTGTGCCACTGCTCTTCCCACAGGATCCACAGGACACGGCCGGGCAGGATCCTTTCTGACACCTCCTCCTGTTTCTCCTCCGTGGGTTTCAACATCCTTTTCTTGCAAGTGACCTCGAGAGCAATTACACAACAGAGGCCTCAGGAATCCAAAACAACAGGGATGTGAAACCACTGAATTACTGCCTGAAACAAAACACCTCACCGACCAAACCCCCTGCACACCTCCAGGCAGCTTCTTCCAGCCCAGGCTCTGCTGGGCCCAGAGTGGTTCTCATGTGCTTCAAGGGGCAGCTTTTGGTTGATGATTTACTGTTGTACCTTAATATGAGTTATTAATTAATACCCTAATAAAAAAAGAGGGAAAAACTATGCACTGACTCCTGTATGATGGTGAGACAAACCTGAGAGGGACCTTCAGGAGTGCAAATGGGGAGAAATTATATTGTGTAGAGCACAAAGGAACTAAACTGTGATCCACCTGATGTAGACGGAAGCTTGTAGTCAATATTATACAAATATGTTACAAGGATAAGTGTTTCATCCTTGTGGCTAAAACACTTCAAACTTTCATGATCAACCACAGTTTAAATCTGTATTAATTAACAAGATTCCTTGAGGTCATGTTACAGCCACGTGCAGATTGCCAGGAAAAAAGAACATCTGTGCTCAGAGGAACTGGAAGTAGGGAGGAGATCTGACCCCAGGTTTTGAGCTAAAGATGCCCAGACACCATTCCTTTGAAAAGAGATGATGAGAAGCAAGATAAAGACCCCTCATCACTTTGAAGTAGAAAGTGGATGCATTTGGATCAGCTTTTGAGCAGCTCTAATGACACAGAAATATTCCTCTGCAGATTCAGGTGTTTTCAGATGATGACCTTCCAGGAAAAAGGAGTTTCATCTTGCAGTTCCTCCCACTGCTTGGTGCTGAAGGGAACCAATCTGCACCCACATTCACCAGACACAACAATCCACATGCTTTGAACAGAACAGAGACCAAATTCTCACTGACCATAGCAGTGCAAAATAAAACACACAGGGAACAATGTGGGAGGAATCAAATGGATATCTGGGGTACAGAAATGCCCTGGAGTCAGGGAAAAGGGAACTTCATTTTAAGGAGGTGCAGGGCATCCACAGTAAAACTCTTTGGGGCCTGAGGGGAAAAAAAGAAACTTTTGCTGGCAAGAGGAAAATGATTTTCCAGTGAGAAGTCCACTGGACAACAGCACCCAGGCTACAAACATTGACCCACTGTTATCTCTGCCTGGACTACAGCCAAGGATTTGCCTCATTTCTTCAGCTTTTGGTGAAAGAAACAATTCAGGGAGCAGCAGTGCCTATCACAACACAGGCACGTCTGAGGGCCACAGAAGCCTCCTGAAACGAGCCCTGCAGCTGCACGAAGCTATCCCAGGAAACCAGCACCGTGCCTGAGCAGGAACAACAACAAAGCCTTTACAGAAAGCTATGGAAGGGACACCTTATCCCTGAAGCACTGCTCCTGAGTGGACAGGTTTGCCACAGCCCAGTGTGGAAAGAGAGAGAACCAAAACTGGAAGGCAGGGAGGGAATCAGACAGCTCGGGTAACACCTGACAGAGCAAAACATAGCAAGCCAGTGTCCAGCACACACTTCGTGTTCTAAGTGACTCCAGAATCAAAAGGTGGCTCACAAAGCTTAAAATGGCTCCCTGGAAGGACAATCTGCCATTGCCAGAAGCTGCTGTGAGAATTTATACAGACTGGTCATGATTCAGGGTCAGACTTGGGCTTAGTAGTTAAAACAAATCCATCCTGGCTGAGATGTAACAATTGGTGATGATTCTAAATTTTATCACCACTTTTAGTCCCTGCTGAAGAGTTTATTATTTGTCTTCTGCACCTACACATTCAGTGGACAAGAGAAGAGTCTTTTAATCATTTCTGGAACACAAAATAATGGTGATACCTCCAGCTGTGTTGTGTCTCCTTGTGCTGGGCTGCTGTGCCATTGAACTGGAGCTCACTTCAGAGCTCATCTATCCCTCTACTGATCAGATTAAGCTTGAGACACAATTTATCCTTCAAGGAAATAAGCCTGGTTTTAGGTGGAGAAGGGACTATCCTGCACAGACTCTTTGAATTAGTGTAAATCTCCTCCAAGCCACACATGGTGCCAGCACCATCCTCTCCTAAACCACTCTTGCCCAGAAAATGGGCTCTTAGCAGTGTCAAAACAAAGCTCTCGGAGACTTGTGTGATCCCCACAGACAGGCCAGGTGTGCAGATGTTGCCAGCAGCTCTCCAGAACTCTGAATGAATAAGCAGTTCCTCCATCAGCTTCTTCCCAACAGCAGTCTTTACACCATCCAGCAGCCGTGACAAACAGCACTCACCAAACACCCTCCACCCCAAAACCTCCCACCCCAAAAATCTCAGGGGCACTGTCAGCTCTGCTCAGCCCGACTCCTGCTCACCCTGAACGTGCTGGGTGCCAGGGGGAGGTGGTGGCAGCCCCAGGGCTGCACACACAGAGCAGCTGTGCAGAGCCAGCCCAGCTGACACACAGAGCAGCACTCTCAGAGCTCTGGTGCTTCTCAGCAGTGAGCTGATGGGATATTTATAGTGTATCTTGACAGCAAGGTTTCAAGCCATCAAGTCACGCTGGAGCATCATGTCTTGAGTCAACACTAGATTCTCTCTAAGTTCATAAAATGTTAACCCAATAGCTTCTGACAGTCACAGCAAACTCACCTTCAAAACACGGCAAAAAGAAGGGAAAGGGAAGGTGCCTTCTTTAAAGGCACAGAACATGGCTGCAGACAGACCATCTGCATCCAGAGAGGACTTGTCAGGAGGCAAGTTCTACACACCTAACAGCCTATGACATCCATAACAAATCTGTAACATCTACATCTAAAATCTATAACAACTGGTAACAGAGAGAGCGGATCCTATTTCTTCACTGCTTAGATTGTTATCAGGACATTCTATGTCACAGAATCCTTAAGCTTGGAAAAGACCTCCAGGATCACTGAGTGCTGTTAACCCAGCACTGCCATGTGCCAGGTTAATCCATAACGTGGACAGAACACCAAGAATAACTGTTTTGAAGTGTTTTCCCCCCTTGCACATTGATTCTCTCCCAATCTCCAGGGCACTGCTACCCAGCAATACCACTGCAGACAGCATCCAAAGGCCATTATCCCCATCACAGCAGCTCCAGAGGAGCTTCCAAGCACTGGGCACACTGGATACACACTGCAAAGCTCTACCCTGTGTCATCTGCAGCTACCCAGGGACGCAGAGGCCACTGCAGGAATCCCTCCCCTCACACTCCTGCAGCTGCTGCACTGAAAGCTCCACTCCAAGCTCCTTGGCTGCTCCTTGGCTGCTCCACGCAGCCCTCTGTGCCATCACTGCTGCTTCTAAGGGATTCCAGCTGCCAGCAACTCATCCATTCCCCTGCAGCAAGTGCTCTCTTGGTTCCAGAGCTCACACTTGACAGCAGAGGCTGTGAGCCAGCATCAAATATTTTAAGCTAACATTCTGCTTTTCTTTACTTAAAACCAGCCTGTGATGATACCAGAACAGTGGCAACAACTTGGAGCTCCAGATGGGGATATCCCAGCCTGGAATTACAATTCAGGGAGCTCCCAGTTATCCTGTGGTGCATCTGTGCTGTGGGCACTGCAGCTGACCCAGACACCCAATCTGCACAATTTATGCAGACAGAGCAGCCTTGGAGACCTGGCTGGGCTGTGAACACACACATTGAACTGTCACTCTAAACAAACCCACGGCACTGGCTGATCCCAGACATCGGTGTGTTTGTACCTTGTCCTGCTCTCACACCCCATTTATCTGTTACCAGTGTGTGCTGCAAGCTTTTTGAGCACATGGGGGTGTTAAATAGCAAAGGGGACTCACAGGTTCTGTTGCAAAAGCATCACCACATCAGCCAGTGAAACATCAAGCTCTGTAATACACAGCATTAGGGAGGAGGGCACACCCAATTTATCAGGATTTAAGTAGTCTCTTCATACACTCAATCTGCTAAAGGCAACAGGAAGAAGTGATTAAATAAACCTACTTCAAATCTAACCTCTTTAACACAAGGCATGTTGATGCTGAAATGGCACAAATATAAAAATAAATTTGAAAAAAGTGTGTGGAAAGCAATTCTGGCTGTCAGCACCTGAACTCCAGCATCCAGAGTTTCTTCTCCTGCAGCTAAACCAGCAAGGAGCTGTTTTCAATTAGTCTGCATCTCCAAGCCTCCTAACACTGGTGACACAAAAGAATGTCAGGATGATTGGGAAATCAGCAATGCATTTTGATTTTAGCTGTACTGGATGGTTGACTCCTGTGTGTAACCCTGGGCCAGATCCTCAGCTGCTGAAAGGGAGCAAAACTCCAGTGTCTGCAAAGCAGCTTTGCCAGTGTGCAAACAGCCAGGGTAGTCAAGGCTGATTATTCAGGGGCAGGAGTCAAAAGCCAGTTTGTCCACTGCCAGATCCAGTGACAATCATCAGCACTGCTTCAGCAGGGGCGGGCACGGGAGAAAGACATCTCACATCAGGATCATGGATGTTTGCTTTTGATGGGCTATGACCCTGTGTACAGGATGAGAGAGTAAAGATGATGGAGAAGGAGTATTTCTGCTGCTTGCTCCATGAGAAATAATTTCTGATTCTAAATAAACCTGCAATGGTTGTAGTCTGAATTAAATTTGCCATTCAGCTTGTTAGAATCCCCAACACTCAAATTGTACTGAGGCAAAACAGATGTAGACACCATTAATTTCCTGTCAAATAAAGAACTCCAACTAAATGTAAAGAACACTGGAGGCTTACAAGAGAGCTGGAGAGGGACTTTGGACAAGGGATGGAGGGACAGGACAAGGGGGAATGGCTTCCAACTGCCAGAGGGAAGGGTTAGATGGGATATTGGGAAGGAATTCTTCCCTGTGAGGGTGGGGAGGCCCTGGCACAGGTTGCCCAGAGAAGCTGTGGCTGCCCCATCCCTGGAAGTGTCCAAGGCCAGGTTGGACAGGGTTTGGAGCAACCTGGGATAGTGGAAGGTGTCCCTGCCCATGGCAGGGGGTGGCACTGGATGGTCTCTAAGGTCCCTTCCAACCCAGACTATTCTGGGATTCTGTGAACACTGAATTGCCACTAAAACCAGAAAAAGAGTCATGGAGCTGCTTGGAAGTGCAGGCAGTGGGTCAGGACCTCAGATGACCAAACTTTCACTTGCAGACCCAGGCAGGGAAATCGTGGGCTGCCACAGATGTATTAGGGAGCCTGAGAGCCCCCCAGAACAGCCACCCCCACCCCAACCAACGCTGCAGCAGCAGGACCCCCCTGGCCCGAGGGGCACCACTCCCCCAGCACAGCAAACACTCCCCAGCCCTGTTCATGTGTGTGCTCACCCAGCTCCCAGTGCTCAGATATGTGTCAGCACATGCCGTGGGCAGCCAAGAAAGGAGGTCAAGCAGAAAGCAGCACTGACTCACAGCAGGCACATGTGGGGCTCCACAGCAGCTCGCTCTGAGCACGGAGCACAACTGCACACACAGCGGGAGCTGCGGCTCCTGCAAACTCCCAAACGCCTCATCTGGGCTCTGGCTTCTCAAAACCATGACATGTTCTTAGGTAACAGAGCAGAAAGGCCCTTCTCTTGCAGCACAAACCATGAACTGCTCTTAGCAGCAGTTAGAGCTGAACATGAAGTGCCCTGTAAACGTGGCAAGAGGAGCAAACCATTGCCAAGCGCTGGGAGGGATTTCTCATTTACATCACCAGTGCAGCAATTCAAATTGTCCATCACGTACAGAAGACCCTGTAAGGTCCCTGGGGGGTTATTCCAGACCTGTAGCTTCCATCCTAAGCAATTTTAGTGAATCCTATAAAGTGTGTGAAAATGGCAGATGTCAACTGTAAGCTTGAAGGGCTGAGGCACTCCTAAAAATAACAGGAACACAACTCCCTACTACTTTCAAAGCTAAAACCCTCCAGCTAAAGCTCTCTCATCTAGCCTAATAATTCACTGCAAATAACATTAAATATGCAATCTCTCTCTGAGCTCTGTTTCCTACACAACTGTGCATGTAGGACTCGCTCTCCCAAACCAAATTCTCATCCCCACACATCAGAGAAGGCTCACAAATATTTACATCAGAGGAAGTTTTCACTCATGAGTTAAGTGGCAGAGGTACCTCTACTTCTGGATTTTTCCCCCTCACTGTAATGTTTTAGTATAAAAAACCCTTTCAGCTTTCTAACTACGACTGCTACACAAAGAAAATTATAAGTAAGTTTATACTTGGGGATTTTCTGGCTCTAAGATAAAATCAGAAGACAATGTCAAAAATGTCAAACCTGCTGATCTAACTGAAGGGAAGACAAGATCAGGCCCAGAGAGGCATGGACAATCCATTGGAAGGAACAGCTCCATTTAAAAGGAGACACACAAAAAAAAAGAGATAAAATGGAAAGGAAGAACATGACAGGATAACAAAGCATAACAGAAGTCAAGTTTCTTTTCAAGTATAAAGGATAAAGGTGTCAGGCACTGGTTCTAATTTGAAGAGCATAGTATTTTTGATCCTTTAATGTGAGTCCAAGTTAGGAACAAAGCAGATGAAAAGTGACTACTATGAACTTGGACAGGTGTGGGAAAATCACTCTTTATTTAAATCTTTTTTGGAAGGGAGAACAAGAAAAAAGAAAAAAATTCAGAACTCCCAAGTGACCAGAAAAAACCTGCTATGCTGATTCCTCTGTACTGCCTCAGATGCACAGGACTGGCAAAGGCAGCAAGAAGGGGAATGTCCTTCCAAGGACTTGGAACTCACGTCCAATCTCCTGCCTGCAAACACCCAAACAAAGCTGCAGGAGCATTAGTGAAGAGCAGAGTGTAAATCCAGAGACAATCACCCTGACACACAGTAACAAAGGGAAAGGCAGGGGCTCATCTGTGGACCACAAGCCCGAGCTGTGCAGAGGATGAGCTCACACACATCCCTCTGCACAAACCCAAGGAGGATAAACCACGTCCCTGATTCCAGGGTGCAACAAAGGGCATGAGAAAGACCACGTGTGTGAGCCAGGCCAGGAAGCAGGGAATTGTTTGCCTCATTTGGCTGTGACAACCCTATTTCTCAGACTCAAATGTAAGCAAAGCTCATATGTGAGCAAAGCACACACACTGTTTTCTATAGTATGGTCCAAACATTTGAAGTTCTGAGGAAAAAAATTACTTTTCCTAACTTACTTCCTGTGGTCTGTTCAGGCTGGCATGAGGTATGGCCCTCCCCATTATACAGAGGAGGAATTAAGCACAAATGTGTCAGGCTGAAGGGTGCCTAGAGATCTGTAAAACTAGGGGTGTCTTGAGGTCACCCTGTGACCTCTGCTTTCCTACCACAGCCTGAGACCTCAGCACTCCAAAGGTTCCCACAAAGCAGTTGAGGGGAAAAGATGAAAGCAGCTGAATATCAGGTTCCCAGTGTTGAGGAAGCTGCTGTCAGATTTATGGTGAAGCAGATTAACAGCAATGCCACGTGCTGAGGAGCAAAACAGCTTCACTACACACGCCCACTCTCCCTGCAAAACTTCCAGCAACTGCCAGCTGGTACCTGACAGCTCTGCCAGATCCTCGCTGCCTCCACACGAGCGGGAGCTCCTTCTGAACACACCAACTGTGGGAGCAAAGCCTGCACCCAGCTCAGCCTGCACAGACCACCACCAGACTGAAATGCTGCTTTCCAATACCAGGGCCTGCTGTGAACACATGATTTTCCCAGGACATCAGGGTGGGACTAAGGGGTCTATATTCACCTCACTACTCCACTGCACAGTCCTCTGGGTGACCCTGGACACGGAACTTCTTCATAAGGAAGAGGACTAACAGCTTTGCTAAGGTTTGCTGAACAACTAAAGGATGGTATTCACAAACCCAGCCCTGAAATCCCAGGGAATTTTATCCTGTTATGTTGAAAAACTGAAAGCAAATAAAACTAACCCACTTGAAAACTAAACCCACGAGCCCCTGGCCTTCAGGCATTTGCTAACAAGCTTACAGAGGATTTGTCTCGAGGCAGCCCTCCTATATTAGCAGCCAATCAATTGAGGAGCATCTGGTGGTAGGTTTATCCTGCTAATAGAGACAACAGGAATGTGGGGAGGTGTGCATGGAGCAAAGGCTACCAGTACCTTCATCACAAGTACTGTGTCTTATTCTCACACAGGGTGCACTGGGAGAGCAAAGAACACAGCCAGGAAAGCTTCACCACCACAAACACCAGCCCCAGACTGGCCAGGGCACTTCATGGCATGTTACTGTTAAACAGATGTGGCAAATCCTAGTAAGACTGGGGGAAAAAATGGAGATGGGGGTGTGGATTTGGGAGGGACTGTCACCAAAAGAAGTGCTCATTGGGACGAGCAGAGCGTGAACAGGAACCACTCAGCTGCTGCTCCCTTTGGGGTCTGTTATTCACACTGAGGAACAAACAGTGTCTCCCCCAGCTTTAACTATCGAAATAGAAGACTGGAGGCTCTTCTGGATAAAACAAATCCTATGGCATGTATTTCCCAGGAAACTAGAAGAGGAAACATTGTCAAGAAGAACACAATATAGGCTCTCCCTTCCATTCATGGGAATTTCAGCTGCCTGCAATGGCTGTAGTTTTCCATCTTCATTCTTGGACCCTAATAGGCTAAAGAAATCAAGTCTCAGGGACTGAAATGCCCAACAGATTACAGAGCAAAGCCTTGCAAGACTCCATAAGCATCTCTGGGCAACGCCCAAACACTCAGGGCTGCCCTTGAAATGCAAGCAGCAAACCTTTCAGAAGGGTATTTGACTCACACCCAGTTGTGACCAAGTTCAGAAAATCACTTAAGGCATCTGCCATGGTCACAACTGTCTGCATCACCACTGAATGACCTTCAATGACAGCTCTGAAGCCCCTTGTGGAAATCACAAAACTTGGAGAGAGATCTCCCAACAGTTCAGTCATGGAGTGGATAGGGAAGGAAAATACAGAAGAATTTTTTCAAAAGATTTCCAGCTTTTAACCAAATCCAAAAGCTCCAAAGAATCCAGTTCTAGATACATCCATCCTGCAGTGCTGATTGGGATCACATCTGGAGAGATTCTGAACCAAGGGGCATTTGGTGAGAAGGCAGACATGGTGTCTGGCCACAAACTGACCCTTCCTAACTGAATGTCACAATCTTTTTCCTTCCTTGTCAAAGAATAATTACAGAAGGTTTTGTTGGATTTTTTTTTCCCTTCTAACGGCTAAGCTGCCTCTCTTAAAATACTGAGATACTGATCCTTATTTTTTGTGGAAAATGGAAGGAGAGCTGAGCCTCTGCACTGTACCCACAGGGCTGTCAGAGATCCAGCCATAGCCACAGTCCCCCACCTCCCACTGGCCCGAGGCTGCACCCTCAGCAGCTGGAGCAGGAGACATGCTGAGTGTTACTCACTGCCATGACGAGCTCAAAGGGATATTTGTAGACTCGAACTGGGGACTGGTATTTCTGCACCATTTTTACCACACACCTGGAACAGACAGAAATTGGAAAATTTTAGATCCAAACAGCGCAATACATTCTAAGCAATTTTGACAGACCTTACGAGAAGCCTTAACTCTTTTTACAAATAGAGAGGAGATATATTAGATAGAATATCTTGTTTAGTAAGTGGCAGAGACAGAAGAGACAAGTCTCTGCAGTCCCAGCCCAGGGCTGTGTCCAGCACACAGCAGCACCCTGTGCAGCTTCCCAACAACTTAGAGCTCCAACAACTCACAACAATTAAAGCACAAAACAGAGATGTAAAGCCAGAATCAATCATACTCTGGAGAAGAAGCCCGACTTAGGAGCCTTACAAAGCTTACATGGTGATTCTTCCCTGTACCTCCCTTTCCTAGGTTACATTTGTAATCATTAGACAAAGTCCTCCCGGTTAAAGGCTTCCACAGCTTCCCGAATCTTGGTGTTAAAATGCTTTTGTGCACAAAGTAGCCTTGAGTTGTTTTAGCCCACTGAAAGGAAGGAAGAGGAAACAGCCTGCTGAAAGAACATGCCTGATGCTAAGCTGGCAATCACATCCCACTGCCTGGATGCCCACTGTTCCAGCTGAACTGAGGCAAGAGCTGCAGGCAAGGGGAACAATTCAGCCCTCAGCATTTCACTGCTCCCAACCACCTCTCACTGTTCTCATCAGGATTCCTCCCTCACACTCTCTTGCCAGGGTTTTAACCCTCAAATATGCATCAGTAACCAGCATCTCAAGGAAGCACATGAACCATTAAAAAAAAAGGTTATTAGGCTGCTTTCTGCAATTCCTTTAGGAATTCCTTTGTATTGCTCCCTCTAACACCATCTGTGAACATCAGGAGCACAAAAGGCTGGATGGCTGGTTGGAGACTGTGCTGATTCCACCCCACTCAAATTCCACTGCTAAGCAGACACAGCCCTCGGCAACATGACACAGTGTAGCACTGAACTCCAACGTCAGAGCAGTAAGACAACTTATCCCTGACATTTTAAGCCCAAAACCTGAGCTGAAACATGAATTAATATGCAAACAGCAATAATTCTGTTTCTGATTCTGATTCTCCCTCAAAGACTGCTGCAAAATGCCATTACACAGTGCAATCTAAGCAAGGGAGAGGGGAAAAGGACTTGAAAAAGTTTGAGTACCTGAGAACCAGGAATGCCTGTAGAAATAGGGTCTCACAGACAGTTCCTCTGCAGAGGATCACGTTATCCAAGGAGCAAAGCCCAGGACTCTCTGGATCTCTGAGTCTGACTGGTACTAAAAGCCAGTCCAGTGGTGCTGAGCCAGTCAGCACAGAGAGAGCTCAAGAGCAGAGCATCCAGCCCCGAGTGCAGCGAGCGGGGCAGGGCCCAGCACACCCCTGGCAGCGATCAGGTATCGGACACTCGAGCCAGGGGGCACTGGGCACCTTGGAGGGCAACGCTGTAACATGACTAGGGCAGCAGGAACCTTCCCACAGAGCACGAGGAGCTGGGGAACGTATTTAGCTGGGATCGTGCTCCCTGTTCTGACCTCACTGCTACACCAGGAGTTCCTGCACCTCTGCAGGAGAGGGTCAGAACCTCCACAGCAGGAAGTCTCAGGACAGAGCAGTCAGTCTGGAATCACCCACAGCCCAGAAAGGAAGTCACAGAACAACAGGACAGCACAAGCAGTGGCTCAGCAGCCTTCATGGTGCTGCTTGGACAGATCCTCTGCTCCCTGGCAGCAGCTGGACCCGACTGCCACAGGTTTATTGCCCTCTACTTCTCCAGCTGAGGGAAGGTTGAGAAAAAGAGCCAGTGACTATTATATCCACAGGGAGCTGTGGAAAAAAGGCAGCTGATAACTCACACCTGCCCTAGAAACCTTTCATACCTCGGGAGAGTGCAGTGGCAGCAGACCTTCTATGCCCTCTCCTCAAAACAGAGCTGCGAGACGGTCATCCTGCTTCTCAAAGCACGAGGGACTCCTGCCATAATTCCTGGGAAAAAAGGAAAACAAGTCAGGAAAGGCAGTGAAAGGTGGGTACTCTGCACACCAAGTTACAGGTGATGACCAGCTCTGATAAGGACAAAGACTCCCAGGTGTTACCAGTGGGCAGCTGAGCTGTATTAGCGCAAGACCTGCATCCTCCCAGGGCTTTTACACCAAAGAGACGTGTTTTTAAAGTCATCTCATGTGTTCCACTCAAATTATAAACAGATATGTTCAACTCTCTTGTAAAGAAAACCAGAAAGAAATGACACAACCACAGAGTGTGTCTGTTCCTTAAATATCCATCCGACTCCAGCTCCGCAGCGGCCCAGGCTTCCTGCTTGACTTCCTATTTGCATCTGGCTAAAAAACAATATTAGGAAACACAGCTCAAGTGAAGAGCAGTGACCCACTAAACTGCAGCATGACCACTTAGAAACCCCAACCCACAGCTGGAGCATCCACAGGGTAACACCAGGGAAGAGCTCGATTCCAGCTGGGCAAGCCCAGAGTAGTTGGTAAAAATTCAGAGAGGTTGGAGTTGTCAATACGTTGAAGCAACAGATCTAGCTAATAATAACCACTGCAGTAATGACAACCTTAACCATCCCAACAGATATTAAAAATATTTCCATTATTGCACCCCTGAGCACAGGGAACAGCAGCCGCCGCATTTCACGCAGCAGTGCCACAGTGACAGCAGTGCCACAGTGACAGCAGTGCCACACTGACAGCAGTGCCACGCTGACAGCAGTGCCACGCTGACAGCAGTGCCACAGTGACAGCAGTGCCACAGTGACAGCAGTGCCACGCTGACAGCAGTGCCACACTGACAGCAGTGCCAACAGCAGAGCCCCAACAGCCTCGGCTCCCCACGGCCCCTTGTGCTACAGCCCACACAGTAACTCCCCCACGAACCAAGAGATTATAGATTAAATACACATAAAGCCCCAGATCAAAGCCCTCCACCCCTGCTTCTCATTCCAGGCATAGAACTCAGCTCATTCCACACTGGAGCTGCCTGTTGGATGGGGGAGCTGGGCAGCAAGTGACTTCAGGAACTTCTCCCACCTGTGGTGGCCGCTTTTCAGCTGGAGGAGAAGAACTGAGCAGGTTTTTGCGGGGTTTTTTGTTTTGTTTTTGACAAAGAACTGCTGAAAATAGCAGAATTCCAGACTTCCTCAAATAAACACGTGAAAGCCAGCTGTGGCACCCAGCTAAGCTGATATTTCCACTTAGAAAAGAGAGACTCCACAGGGTTGTAGTCCTTCCTCCCCCCTTCTGGAGAAAGGTGGAGAGAAAAGTGTGTGACATTTCCTCTGCCTGAAATGCCTTTCACTTAGTGACTGATGATTCAGAAATTGATGCTTTATACACATAATAATGAGATGGTACCAAGCTGTGGATATTTATTAGGGCTTTTTCACCTAAGAACTTAAGAACAAGTCTTTCGAAGCTTGATACAAGGAAGCCTCAAGGTGGAAGGGTGCCAGAATAAGCCTTTACCATCTTTTAGAAGCAGATATCTGTTCAGGCAGGACTTGATCTCACCCCCTGAGAAACACCTCTGGTGCAGGGGTGAGCAGTGGGGCCTGGGCACTGCTCTGTACACCTGGCAGAGGTGCCTGGAGTCCTGCTGTGGGTCATAATCAACAACAAGCAACAGGAACATTCAAACAACAACATCCACACACTTTTTACCACACAATAAGGTCTTTCTGATTGAGGGGAAGAAGAAGTCAGAACAGTGTCCAGCACTCTGCCCTCAAAGCCTGGGAGAGCTGTTTCTCTTCCATGGATGTTTCAAAACAAGCTCCATGCCTAATACTGCCACACCTTCATCTCTTAATTTCTTCATCTCTTCACCAAAGAATCACCACAGAACTTTTATGCACAGCAACACATTAAATCCCTGACATCTGCCAGCCCTCAGCAGGAGATAAGCATTCCTGAAGGAAAGCCACTCATTCCTCACCTTGCTATTCCATAGGAAGCCACACCACACCATTTTATCCATCCACACTGTAGGCAATAGTTCAATACTCAAATACAAATTAAGAATGGAGACAAAGAATCACAGTCTGGGTTGGGTTGGAGGGACCTTAAAGCCCATCCAGTGCCACCCCCTGCCATGGGCAGGGACACCTTCCACCAGCCCAGGCTGATCCAAGCCCCGTCCAACCTGGCCTTGGACACTCCCAGGGATCCAGGGGCAGCCACAGACTCCCTGGGCAACCTGTGCCAGGGCTTCCCCACCCTCACAGACAACAATTCCTTCCCAATATCCCATCTAACCCTGTCCCCTGGCAGTGGGAAGCCATTCCCCCTTGTCCTGTCCCTCCATCCCTTGTCCCCAGTCCCTCTCCAGCTCTCCTGGAGCCCCTTTAGGCCCTGCAAGGGGCTCTCAGGTCTCCCTGGAGCCTTCTCTTCTCCAGGTGAACCCCCCCAGCTCTCCCAGCCTGGCTCCAGAGCAGAGGGGCTCCAGCCCTGGCAGCATCTCCGTGGCCTCCTCTGGACTCACTCCAGCAGGTTCACATCTTTCCTATGCTGAGGACCCCATGCTTCTGTTTAACACATAAAACAAGAGTAGATCCAGGCAGGAGGTCACTTGACAGTGCAGCAGAGCACCAGCATCAAACCGTTTCAGCCTGCCTTGACTGAAGTTCACAGCTGTATTTTCTTTGAACACAGGCTCTCATTATCCCAACCAGATCAGTAGTGCCATCAACACAAACCCCTTCTCACAATCTACAAGCCGATTTTACTGCTTGGAGGAATTAAGCCAAATGACCCAGAGAACATATCTGGTTTACCTGGAAGCTGACCTGAAAACACACCATCACAGACTGGTTTGGAAGGGATCTTAAAGCTCATCCCGTTCCACCCCCTGCCATGGGCAGGGACACCTTCCACTAGCCCAGGTTGCTCCAAACCCTGCTCCAAACAGGTTGGTCCAACCTGGCCTTGGACACTTCCAGGCATGGGGCAGCCACAGCTTCTCTGGGCAATCTGTTAAATCTGTCGCTGCATTTAAAAACCATTTACCAGGATCACCCTTTGAGTTCACAAATACTTCAGAGCTAGTTTTTGGGCAGATTTTTCGAGCCCCAGGCCCTGTGGGGAGCTCACCAGGCGCCAGTCCCGGCTTTCCAGAGCTATGCTGGTCCCACTCACAGCCCCCTCCCCTGCTCAGCCCACCCGACCCCTCCAGGCAGGACACGAACCTGGCAACTTTCAAAGCGGGGCATCTTTTCAGCAGACCCGAAGAGACCCCCCCGCAGCCCGAGCCCACCGCCCGGCTCTTCACCGGCTCCCTCCCTGACCCCAAAGGATTATGGCTAAAATTTCCCTGTCGGCTTCCCGTATCTGAGGGACAGCGGCTCCCGGCCCCCCCTCACCCAGCGCCCCACGGGGGTCCGGGCACACGGGCCGGGACGAGCCTCAGCCCCCTCCGCCCGGCGGCCACGGGGGACCCCCGCAGGACACTGCCCACCGGGGCCGCCTCCCATACCCCACATGCTATACCCCATATCCCACATCCCACACCCTATATCCACACCCTGTATCCCATACCCCATATCCCACATCCCATATCCCACACCTCACATCCCACACCCTATATCCCACATCCCACACCCCATATCCATTCCCATCTCCCATCTCCATGCCCCACATCCCGTACCTCCCTCCTCGCCCGGTCCCGCTCCCTCACGGCGGTGCCGCCCCAGCCCGGTCCCGCTCCCGCGGCTCCCTCGGCCCCGCCCGCCCCGGCCCCGCCCCCCACAGGCCCCGCCCCCTGCCCCGCCCCCGCCGGGCGCTGTCCATTGTGCTGCGGGGGGGGGGGCGCGGGGAGGCCCCGCCCCCGCGCACGTGCGTGCCCCTCCCCCGCCCCCCCGCCTTGCCCGTGAGGAACGGCCGGGTGCGGCCGTGAGGGGGGAGCGGGGACTCTGTGCCAGGGGAGAATTCCTCCCCAATATCCCATCTAACCCTGCCCTCGGGCAGTGGGAAGCCATTTCCCCTTGGCCTGTCCCTCCATCCCTTGTCCCCAGTCCCTCTCCAGCTCTCCTGGAGCCCCTTTAGGCCCTGGAAGGGGCTCTCAGCTCTCCCTGGAGCCTTCTCTTCTCCAGGTGAACCCCCCCAGCTCTCCCAGCCTGGCTCCAGAGCAGAGGGGCTCCAGCCCTGGCAGCATCTCCGTGGCCTCCTCTGGACTCACTCCAGCAGCTCCATGTCCTTCCTGTGCTGAGGACTCCAGACCTGGACATGTCTCCAAATGGGGTCTTGTGAGAGCAGAGAGGAAGAATAATGAGGAGGGGTGTGATGAGCTCACCCCATCCTGCAGAGTGGTCAAGGCCCCAAGGCTGCCAGAGCTCAAGGAGAATTTGGACAGTGCTTTCAGGGACAGGGTGGGATTGTTGGAGTGTCCTGGGCAGGCCCAGAGATTGGACTCGATGATCCTTGTGGTCCCTTCCAACTCGGCATATTCCATGATTCTGTGGTTCTTCCCAAACTGGCACCTGCCCTTGAGGAACCTGCTCAGGTCAGGGCTGGAAGAGGAAGAGCCACAGCTCCCAAACAAGACCTAATCCCACTCATCACAATCAGCCCTTCATGAACAAAGATGTTGCTCACCTCAGCCCTTAATGCCATCAGTGCAGTGTATTGTTTGATTTATTACGTGACTATAAACTCACACTTTTCACAAAGATTCCCATAACTCCAATCTCCAATGAGGAAGAAGGGGGAGGGATGTTGAGAAGGACACTGGGATGCATCCTCACCTCTCAGCCTCCTCCTCTCCCACCATCTCTGAAAATCTGTACGTTGGCTCATGAGCCTTGGGGACATTGTCCTTGCCCTGTGCTTGGGGGCACACGGTGAGTGGGCCCTGTTTGTCAAGGCATGTGCTGGGGAAAGAGGCTGTGGAGAGAGTTGTCACCATCCAGGGATGGCCTTTGAGGACGTGGCTCTGTGGAGGAAACAATGCCCAGGCTGGAGAACTTTAGGGTGGCAGAGAGAGCTGCTGGGCAGGCACAGGAGGGGCATGTGGCACTAAGAGTGGGGAAGGAGAGGGAGACCACCTTGGGAGTGTTTTGTACCTTCAAAGCCTCCTTTCAGGATCTCCCTAGGAACCAGGTGCTACTTTGCCTGATGTTATTGAAGTAAATGACATTTACTGCTGCTTTGTCTTTTCCTATCTCCTTATCACTTCCAGCTGTAGAGCATCCCCTTATCTGGGGGCATTTCAGGAAGCTGCGGTTCTATTTCTGATCAGCAGCATTTCCTGAAATGTTCTGCTATCTCAGACCGAGGAGCCTAGCTCTGACACTGCTCTGAAAACAATGAATTCACAGACCATCAAATGTCAAAGCTCCCAAAGCTGCAGCCTGTGGAGTCAGAGCACTTTTCCTAAAGGCCTTTGCACAACAGCTGGGCATTAAAAACCACAAAGTTACCCCAGACCTGCAACATCTACGTTTACTTTATACATAAATATTCTGAATATATAAATATATTTATTGATAAATATTCTGAATTTCACATTCAGAATGGAACTTTTTTTCCCAAAGATGATATATTTCTCTCCCATTTCTTATTCACTGTAAATTTTCTCAGAGAAAATAGGAGGAAACGCCCCCATTATTTCCATCCTCTTGCTCCAAAACTTAACACCAACCCATAACCACTTTGTGCCTTAATTGTGGTAGTTTTCCTTTTGTTCTAGTCATAAAAATTAGATGAGATTTCGGTGAGTCCCATCCTGTCCTTTTCTCTGCTGGGCAGCCCTGACTGTAATTCCCCTTTTCCAACATTTATTTTCTCCTGCTGCCAAAGGTCACCTTGGCATCTTCCAGTGTCAGTCACCTTTTCCCCTGATGCAAAGCCAACTTTCCACAGCATTCCCAGGGGCCCTGAAGTCTCTGGCCGTCCTTCCCCCTACCAGGACTGGGTTCTTGCCTCAAGGGCTGGCACTGACCCTCAGTATTTCTCGTGGGAGCTGCTCAGAAAGAAGTTCTCACCCCACAGCAGCCCAGCCCAGGAACTGCTGCCAGTCCTGCAGTTAGAAAGGAGAAGGTCTTCCAGGAAGGACATCTGGTCTGGAGATATCATTCAGTCTTCACTTCCCCCATTACCAAGGGCTTTTCACCACAAACTCTCCTTGTCTGAGCATTTATATCTCATCTGTTGGCATAAATTTAAAAAATTCAAGCAAGTCGGTACATCACATGCAGAGAAAACTTGTAGGGATTGTTCATGGTGTTGTAATTCCTAATTACATTATTATGAAAACCCCGGAAGAAGCTGCAAAGGAGGTTTGGGGCAACACTGCAGTCAGTGAGGCCAGAAAACTGTGTGGTCTGTCATGGAGGTGCTGGGGCAGACTCGGCCCTGAGCAGGAGAAAGAGGCCCCTGACCCCTGAGGAAAAGCAGAAGAGGAAAGGCAGTATCACACCACCAGCCCGGCCCTTCCTGCATCATCACACTGAGGAGGTGCTTTCCAGCCCCCTTTCACACGTGTTCAACAACCCTGAGAAAATCAGCACTGTTAAATCATTAAAGAGCCTCTTTAAAAATTCAGCAGCTGAGTTCACCTGCTTTTTAGAGCCATCTTTAAAGCAGCGTGGAAGTGGATTCCCACTCTCTAAACCTGGGCTTCAGTCCAGGTGTCACTGAGTGGAGCTGGGAGAAAGAGGAGACTCTGGAGCTCCAGCGTTGGGAGTACACACAGAGCCCACTCCACTGCAGTGTTCAGGGATGGATTTCACCTTCACACCTCTGTAGAGAAACCTTTAGCACTTAACCTTGCTCTGTTTCACCAAAGCTAAGCAAAAGTTGGATCTGTTGTTTTGAAAGCCAGCAAAAGTTGAAATATTGAGGCTTTCTTCACTTTCTTCTCTGAAAACACAGATCAGCAGTACCTGATCCCACACCACTCACAGATCCTCTTGTGCCTCTTGTCCCCTCACATCCTATGGGTCCCCAGGCCTTTGTCTTCCTCTGATACTCTCAGTCCCATTTATTTTCTGGTGCAAAACAGGGCTGAAGTGAACTGCCCAAGGTCACACAGTGAGATGGCAGAGATCACTGTCAGGGACGAAACTGGAGACCTAACGAGCTCAAGCCCAGCACATTTAGAGCAGATTGGGTTACGTTGCCCACGGGACTGCAGATAAACAGTGTGTTAATGGCCCTCTGCTACATTCACCTTTCAACACGATGCTGAGGTGACTCCCTGCTCCTCCTTCACTGCTTTTGCAGCTGTTAAAACAGATACTCGAATCTTGTTTTGGTTTATTTGTGAGGAACAGAGGTCCCCCAACCTGCAACCCACCCATAGTTAAGAACTGAATTTCTCTTTGCATAAGAAAAATACAAAATAAACCCATCACATCACTGATGGTTAACCCCCAAATCTTCCAGCTCAACATCTGACCCTGCTGATGCTCTTTAAATGCGTCTTTATGAGTTTATCACACGGGATGTGTTGAACATGCTTGGTTATTTCTGTTTACAGGGACTCTGCATTTTCTCACATGGATCATAAAATATTTGCCATTTTCCGTCTTATCATAGAGTCCCAGAATTGTTTGTGTTGGAAGGGACCTTAAAGCTCATCCAGTTCCACCCCCTGCCATGGGCAGGGACACCTTCCACTAGCCCAGGTTGCTCCAAGCCCCGTCCAACCTGGCCTTGGACACTTCCAGGGATGGGGAAACCACAGCTTCTCTGGGCAACCTGTGCCAGGGCCTCACCACCCTCACAGACAACAATTCCTTCCCAATATTCCATCTAACCCTTCTCTCTTTCAGTTTTAATCCATTCCCCCTTGTCCTGTCACTACATACTCTTGTGAAAAATCCCTCTGCATCTTTCCTGTAGGCTCCCTTCAGGTGCTGGGAGGCCACTCAGGATGATCTGATACCATGCAGGACTCATTTGTATCCCAAATACTCCTCCTCATTTCTGTGCAGTCACACCAGGACCCTCTGAGACAGATACTCTGAGACAAACACAGCACATTGTGACAGCAGCACATATCCACAGCCTTACAAGCAAGCTAAAATATTGCAAATGAATTCAGAATTCAGGTCCCTTGCAGTGCTAGACAGGCCCTGCGTAAATAAAACACATCCTGTTCAATGACGTGTTCTGTGACTTCTCCTCGCGTGCTGTTTGTTCCTTTAGCATTTCCCCTTTTGCCTCTCGGTAGCTCTGTGAGGAGACGTCAGCCTTGAGTTCTGCCTAATTCCACTTGCCTGCGAGTAAAGCATGACACAGGTTTGTTATTCTGGGTCACTGGAATCAGCATCACCTCCAGGAGCAGAGCGCTCAGCAGAGCTTAGCTCTGAGCATTGCTCTGCGAAGGTGGTGGTTGGGAACAACGCTATTAATAGAGAGCAGAAAGTTTTCTGTGCTCGAAGCAAAGGCAAAAGGAACATGATAAATTCAAAGAAAATATTGGAAACCAGATAAGAAATATGAAAGCTTTGGAAAGCACACAGTGCTTGATCCTCACTCCACACGAAGGTCTCCAGTGACTGATGGGAACATGGAGGATTTGTTTTCCAGAGAGCACAGAACCGTCAGGGCTTTTGAAAAGGTTCATTTCTTCCTGGCTCCTTTGCTGACAGGCAGCTCAGGAGACCCCAAAGGCAGCGGCCCTGGGGCAGCATCCTGTTGTTTTCACCCCTTGCTACATGCCAGCACCACCTGCATGGTGCTTGTCTCATCCAAGCCCTCACCCACTGGGATGCTTTGATACAAAGTCTTCTTTCTTGGGATGTTCAAATGCAGATCACTTGACTACGGAAGCAGCGTCAAGGATATTCTCTTTTGGACCATGTAACTGGTCCCTGCTGGGACAAGACTGGGCTGTGCCTTTCCAGCACTCAGGGAGGTGGAGTTCAATACTTGTATTTTGAGAAAATTCCATGATTCTCACAGTTAGTATTAAAACTTCTGTTCATTTCCACAAGATTTAAGTTCAGCCTGAACAGTTCTGTTTCCCTCATAACTCCTCCCTTTTCTACCAAGTGTCTCAAGTGCCATTGGGTGGACGGAATGACACAGCACAGCCCTGCTACTTCCCAAAAATCTTGTTGGTGCTGTTCCCTGCCAAGGGCAGCAGTGGCCAGAGACATCTCCCAGGATGAAGCTCCCGGCCAAATGCTTTTGAAGACACGCTGCCAGGAGCACATTGGGATCTGCCCCTGGGGAACTCGAGGTGTTTTTCCAGAGTCAGGGTACACCAAACTGGTGAGACTAGATTTTGCTCTGTGCACCTCTTACCTGTCTGTATAACACAGGGGGTGAGAACAAAGCCATAGGGCCAAACCTACAGGTAACACCAGTATTTACTATCATTCCATCGAAGCAGAGAGCACTGGGGAATGAGTTATTAAACATAAGCTATCCCAAGATGAATATTTTTTGAAAGTATCTTCTCCCCGGGAATATTCCTTGTGAGTGGTCCAAAGAATTATGTGTCCTTTTGAAAGAAGTCCTTTAAATTATATCCCAAGGCATGGATTCACAAGATTTATTTGCTTTAAGATATGAAATTAAGTTTAACCAACATTTCAGACTGGTTATTTATGGGATATATTCCATCACACACTTACTGGTTTAGCAGTGCAGTGATATCCCCAAGTGCAGTAGATACTGGTGAGGGTCATGATTTTTCCTAAGCCTTTAATTTAGGCTGTAAAGGATCCACATGCTTTGAACCCACACAAAGGAGATTTGAAGTAATCTTAACAAATTATTTGTAAAAGCCAGATTGCACCCCATTTCCCTGCAGCTTCTCAATGCATCTCACTAGGAGCTGTCAAAATCAGAGGGAGGAAAAATGGACTCAGGCTGTGTCTTTGTCTCAGAGACTCTGAACACAACCACTGCAATCACAGCCCAGAGAGCAAATGCCTTTGAGAAGTGTTTCCATTTTATTTTCCAGACCTTCTGTTCATCTCAGATCTGTGCCCCATTAACTGCCCTCTCACAGTACAGTCTTGCATCATGTGTATCTCATTTCTCAGTGACACCGTGGACCTTTACTGAGCTATGTTCACTATGTCCACTATGTCCCCTCTCACATTCCGGGGACGGTGTCCGTTGTCACTGGACCGTCCCGCTGGATATCTCTGCACTCTTGGTCCAACAACTGGCTGAGATGGTGCTTTCCTCTTCAAGCATTGCAGCTGGGATAAGCTATACAAAAAGAATAAAAAGAGCAGTACCTATCCCAAGACAGCTAGGACGCTACAGATTAAGCTGCTTTGATTACAGTCACTAAATAGACTTTGGTTTTCCATCTGAAATACCAAAAGGAGTCTGTTGGAGACCCCTGGGTCCCTCAGGGGAGTTCATGCTCCTCTTACTACCCAGAATACAAGCTCTAAAAGGCTGCCACTGAAATCCAGGCCCCTGGAGCCCCTTGAGAATACTTTTCCTATAAAGCTGCAGAACCGTGAGCAAATAGCCTTGTATGATAACTTGGAGGTAGACGCGCAGGGGAGGTCGCTGAAAAAGTCTTGGAGAGTGAGGAAGAGTTAGTCTCGTGTCAGGAAGCTTGTTCTCAGTCTGCTTTGCCTGGAGAGGTGCCCACGGGGTGTCCTTCCCATCTCCCAGCACAGCAGCACCTGTGGTGTGAGCACGATCAAGCCATGGGACATTTATGTCGACTTCTTCGGCAGCTCCGTTGGACTCGGTGGCTGTGGTTCATCACTCTTGGTCTGGCTCGCAGGAGGGGGCCACGTGGTCTTCTGATGGAGGTGGCTGAAGAGGAGAAATAGGGGTTAGGTGGGCTGGGAGGAGGACACAGAGGACAACGTGAAGACAGCACTGGTTACTTGGGAAAGAAGAGGAGGCCACAGATCTTGCCTGGCTAGTGGTCTGTGCTGGCCATCTGTCTTGTCTGAAAATGCTTTTTATAACCTTGAAATCGTGGTTTTCAAATGTCTGTTTTGTACCTAACTGAAGAACTGTGCTGGCAAGTCTTCAGTTTGAGCTAAGGTGATCAGCTCAGACAGTAGTAGGAGACATTTAGGTCTTGAAGTGCCCTTTCAGCAGATAAGTTTAGGATACAGCTCTGTTAAATATAAGCCGTTTAAGAGGTTTTAGGGAAATTTAAGGTTCAAATAAAACCATGTCATCCTGCTCTCCTTGGCCAGGGCTTGACAGCATCCTGATACCACAGCATAAAAGATGAACACATTCAGTGATGATTTTTCCCTTATGCATTATAAAAATGCCAGCTAGACAAGCCACAGAGCCACAAATCCCAATCTGGCCTGAAGGAATAACAACATTTTAGAAAACAAAAGAGAGATCCAGGAATTCACAGCATCCTTCACTGCACAGGGCAGGAAGTTTCTTGCTGTCTAGAAAGGGATGTATTTCTCTGACATGGCATCTGGAGGCCTCTATCTGATTAAAAGTTGTCAAGCAACAGTTTTGATTAAAAAAACCCAATAAACAAAACAGGAATTTTTAGTATGTGTGTTGTCAAAATTACAGACCAGGGTTCTGACACCTACTCCTTGTAATTTGGGATTCCTTCAGCAGGCAGGCACTGGTCCCTGTCCCATGGCAGAGCTGCAAATGGAAGCACACAGCCAAGTGTAAGCGAAGGGTTAGAAAACATGCCCAGTGTGCTGCTACATTATGATAATTCCCCTTTAAATGAGGCAGGAACTTGGAAAATGCTGACACACTCATATATCAGAGGTGCTCCTGAAAAGCTGCAATTATTTCCCTGAGACAAATCCAGTGCTGGGCCATGGCCATGGTGAGTTGGTGAAGAGCATCAAAGAGCAAAGACTGGGCACCTGTTTGGGGCTGTTTGCTCACCTGGTCATGACACAGAGGAAATCAGAAACTCATCTGGTGTGGAAGGAGACAAGTGAGGCCAAATAACTGTTGCCAAGAATTGTTTATGGCTCATGGACTAGCTCAGAGTCCCAGTCTAGGGAAGTTAATCCAGACTCCCATGGAGCTGGATGCCTTTTCTCTGATTTTCTCATCAGTGTGGCTGGTTTGTACGCCAAGGAAACGGGGAGCTGACTGTTCCCTCTGCTCAGCATCGCTGCAGCCAGACCTGGATGGCACAAGGAAGGGTTGGATCCCTAGTTCAGAGCTGTTGGAAAACTGGACGGGGTCCAGCAGTGGGAGCCCCAGGGCTCATAACCTGCAAGGAGAGGCTGGGGAGGGCTGAGGGAGCTGGGTGTGTCTAACCTGGCAAAGAGGAGGCCGAGAGGCCACAGCACTGCCTCTGCAGGTGCAGCGAGAAGGATGCTGGAGCCAAGCTGTTCTTGGCAGTGCAGACACTGTAACTCGGGGCAGTGGCCACATCCTGCCCTGGGGCAGTTCAGGCTGGGTGCTGGGAAAACCTTCCTCAGTGAAGGAACACATCATCCTGGAAGGCTGTGGATTAATATCCTGGGAGGCTGAACTAAAGCTGGCTAAAGCCACTGCTGATCCCATCTAGTGGGGTGCTCCTACCTGGGACAGAAGATTTGACTCCTGATCTCCCTTTCAACCAGCATTTCTGTGATTCTGTGGAACCACCCTCCTTCCTGATATTTTTTTTTTCACCTTCCTGTGGGCTTGAGCACAAGTGGCACCTTTGACTCCTTACCCTGCAAGTCTGCATTTCAGATTCCAAGATGAGTCACATGGATACAGGGAGGGCAATTCCATCTCTGTTTGCATGAGACAATCAGGTACATGTATGGGAGGTATGGCAAAAGTTGTGGAAGGTGGTACAAACCGTCCCTGACACTGACAGACATCCCTGAGACCTGCTTGGATTCAGGTTCCTCCAGTGAATTTAGTGCTTACCGTCCTTGCTGGAGAGGATTGGTGCTAACAGTTCTTTAGCTTCTGACAGCAAGAGGTCAACAAGATCTGAAGATGGAAGAGATGTGTCTGAGACTGCGTCTGTTTTATCCTCTTCTGTTGCATTGTTGACGCTTATAAATATGGAAAGTGCCATCAATACTTCTGTCATGGAAGGGTCATTGAAAATCCTGGCCAGCCTCTCGTGAGGGATGTGCTACATAAATTCTGGGTGTTCAGGGGGGATTGCATCTCAACCCCTCAGCAGCATGGGAGACTCTCTGTTAGACAGACTTGCACTGTTTTGTTACAGACAGATATCAAAGTATTCTTTAGAATTTCTCTAAAGTATTTTCCCCTCATTACATTAGAAATAACCATCCTGGACACTTAAAAACTGTTTTCCATCCTTTTTAAAACATGTTTTTTTTAAAGGGGCTGGTCATTATCCATGGGACAGTGAGCTTTCAATGATTTAATCAGTTAAAAACACACAGAGAGTTGTGATACATTTATTCCCACATGGTAGGACATAGGTTCAGGCTGGGGGGGGAGTCCAGGAGCCTGAGCTCTATTTCTGCAGCCATTCATGCAGCTGAGAGCCATGTGAAGCTCTTTGCTTACACTCATCTACTGTAACTGCTGATAAATAAGGATATATCCTCCTGGAGCCAAAACCTGGTTTATGTGTGGAAAAGCAGGTGGGTCAAAATTCTGAAACAACCTTCTTAAGGTCTCTGCTAACAGAGCAACTTAACCAGAACAGTGTTTCAGCAACTCACTCCCCCAAAAAGCCTGAACAGAGGCCAACCCCCCCCCCAGCACCAACCCACCAGCAACCCCCAGATCATCTTTCTCCCATAGTTTCACTTCCAAAGCATGTTTAGAAACTCTGGGTAGGTTACGTGTGAAGCACCTTCCCCTGAGAAAGGTCAGAAAAGGACATTTCATGTTGCTGTTCACCATTCCCAGGAGCCATCTCCTACCTTTTCTCATCTGGTAAATGACTGGGTGTGCTCAGGACCTTGTGAACGTTCTGCCATGCAACAAAAAAAAAAAAAAGAAAAAAAAAAAAAGAGAAAAAAAGAGATTTCAAACTTGTAGGACTGAATAATTCCTGAGAACAAACCCCATGGGTTTTTCCTGATGATCAGATTTAATATGACAGTAATCAGCTTCTGCTTATTCATTGCCCTTGAAGGGAATATCTCAAGGCCTTTTGCAGCTCAGGCAACATTCACAGTCTATGCAAATCCACAGACATCTGAATTCTGCATTTTAATGCCAGCGCTAAAATACATGAAATGCAACACAAAAATCCTCTTCCAAAGAACATTTTTGCAGGCTATATTTCAGCAAGCCTTGATCACTGCTGCCAGCAATCCCTGGATTCTGGGTTGTACCTGCACGTGTAAGCTCTCATTACATACATGGGTCATGACTTCCCAGACACTACTGAGGGGTGCATGAAAAAGGAAGATATTTTGTTCCAGTGCTCAAAATCCTGTGATGTTTGACCCTGGGGTCAAGTTAAATACATTTCCAAAGTCTGACCCCAAACTGCACAGGCTCCAGCACGTAGTGCTGCCAGTCTGGAGGCATTTTAATTCTTCCTTCTCTGGAGCAGAGAACACAGCATCTACATTTCCTTTTGCTCCACTGTCTCCTCTTGATTTGAAGAGCTCTTGGGACAGGCCACTAGAAGCCACAGCAGATACACTGAGTATTAGAGCCTCTCATACTGGCCAGTTTACTGATTACACACACTGGTATTCCCAATCCAGTGAGTGAAGTGGAAGAACAGCCAATTAAAAGACTAAACCAATTGTGTGTGGGATTTTTCAGGAAATCTGGGGTTGGGGGGGAAGCACTGGAAGAACAAAACCACTCTTCAGGTTTGTAGAAAAGCAACCAGCAGCTCTATCCAGGGAAGGTTTGCAGGGATGATTTCAACAGCAGAGCTCCTGGAACAGCCTCAACCAGAACATCCCGGTGGGGCTGGTGAGCCAGGGAGAGCAGAGCCACCAGCAAAACCTGCCCCACGGAGCTGACATCGCTCTTAGGGATGTGAAGATATATGAGTTCATCCCCTGGTTCCTCCCAGCCAACAGACAGTGTCTTTTTAGGGTGAGGTAGGGAAAAAAAACCCCTCTTGCTTATGGAGCAGGAAGTTCATTGGACTTGCAAAGTCCCCCTTAAGGTGGGAGGCTGCAGGATGGCACAGCACTGAGGTGGCTCCACACCTCACCTGCACAAACAGGAGCAGTTTCCTATTGCAGATCTCCAGGCGCTTCCGTGAGACTTCTGATTTCCGTAACTGGCCATCAGCCAGGGACAGCTGCCTCTTCAGCTCCAGCATGTCCTCCTGACACAGGGACACAGAAGGAAGAGAGAGGTGGTGGTGATGCTGCAGCCTTGGCTTTTGGAAGCACCAGTTTATGACATTTGCTACACTCAAAAGCAGTGTCCTTTGGGAAGGGACAATGAGAATGATGCAAATTATAACACGGACCCAGAGAGCACGTTGGCCCTGGGGTCACACACAGCAAATGATCTATGTGCTATTTCATTTTCTCCTGTATAAAAAGAAGGAGGGGAACCTTAGTTGTGGCTGCCCCGTCCCTGGAAGTGTTCAAGGCAAGGTCGGATGGGGGTCTGAGCAACCTGGTCTTGTGGAAGGTGTCCCTGCCCACGGCAGGGTGGAATGAGATGAGCTTCAAGGCCCCTTCCAGCCCGAACTATTCCATGATTCTCTGAACCCACAGAAGGGTCTGTAAGGTTGCGGGGCTTTCTCAGGCTGGGGAGTTGCATTACCTCTATTTCAGAGACGTGTTTTGCTTTCTTCCCTGCCAGCTGCATCTTCAGTTCTGCAATTTCAGCTTCCAGCAAGTGGATCACTTCCTCGTAGTCCTGCTCGGCGCTGTGAGCCTGTCTCTGCACCACCTCGGCCATCTGCAGCTTGTTGTGCAGTGTCCGGTTCTCGGAGAGGAACCCCAGAGCTTTCTGGAAGCAGTGAGAAGTTCTGGTGAACTCACCACATCCACCTCAGTTGACAGCCACCAAACTCATCCTAAGGGCTCCAGAAACCCCTTCACTAACCTGGTTCAGCCTCTGAAGCTCATCTTCCATTGACTTCTTGCTGTTCTCCACCTCTTTCAGGAGAGACTACAGCAAATATTTTCACTGGGTTAGGAGCAACAAGTGACAGGATGTTCTCTAGAAAATGCCCTGGTCTTGTAGCCCCTACCCACCAGAATAATATTTTACAGAGGGAGTTCTGTGCACTCTCCCCCCACAGAGAAAGCTTTTTTGGGCTGTGAGCTGCAGGTCTGCAGAAACCCCCTTGGACACAACCATGGTGCCGACAGCCTCACTGGGGATCTGCAGCCAAGAGAGGGTGGAAGCCCAGGTGGTTCCTTCTGTTTATCATGGACTTGAATGACTCATGAGGCACTTTTTGGTATTTTTAAAAATCTTAACTCTTCTAAGAAGGGACTGCAGACTTTGAGTACAAATAAGTTTTTGTTTGAAGTTGAGAGTGAGAAAGAGGCAATTAAGGAGAGCGGAGGGTGAGAGGCTCCTTTGTGACAAGGAATGCACAGAATGCAAACTGGCGACTCCTCAAGAGGAACAGGCCACACCATTACCCCCGTGGACAACCTCAACAGAAGGCCCCAGCCAGGAACTCTGCTCCACCTTTAGCCGTCGGACTTCGTGCCGCAGATCCGTCATCTCCAGCTGCAGCTGCTCCAGGTCCTCGTTGCCATTGCAGTTGAGAGAGTCAAAGGTCTGCAAGGAGAGGGACAGACTCATCACACATCCAATCCAAACCACTTCAAGAAGGAGTCAGCATTTTTATGCAAAAGATAAAAGTGCACATTAAATAATTCAACACCAGGGGTTTTTTTTCACCCCACAGGATTTCACTCTCTGATCCCTGTAATTGTTCAGTAGCTGTCTTACAGTGAATTTTCATTTTGGGAACCAAATGAAATTAGCTAATATTGATTAATTTTGGCTATTTTTCCTTCTGCATCACTGCCAGGCTGCTTCCTCATATTATCCCATAGATGTTATTATTTCCTTATTAAAAATGAGTAGTTTGAGGTCTTTTACAGAATTTCCTATAATCAAAATGATTAATGCATAGTTCTGCCCTCTCTTTATAACTCTAGGACAATCAGAAAATGGCAAATTAGCTTTTCCCATCTCAGAATTCCATGGATTTCACAAAGAGGACTCCATGCAGAAGAGCTTTGGACTGACTGACCGGGGAGTGAAAAGCTGATGTATCCAGCAAATTGGCCACTTCGTGCTGTGTGAAGAGCATGGAGTTGGAATCCAGACCAGCCTCATCCAGCTCCTCCTGCATCAGATCCCTGAGTGCTTGGAGAACATCTGTGAGAAACAAGCAGTTTTTACCAGGTTAAAAGAGAAAAGTGTTTTGTGTTAGGAGAAAATGCCGCTGATTTTGGGGCACCACTGATGCCAATCAGAGAGGGTTTGGAGAAGCCAAATAGTCCTCTCTAACACTCCTCAGCAATCCCATCAAGCTTAAATGAGTTGTTGGCAATCTTTATCAGACTCTTGTTTCTTATCCAATTGAAAAAACCTACTTTTAAAACCCCAAACCCCCAGATATTTTCAGAGGGGAATTTTCATGATTGTGGTTCTGGGAGTTTTAAAACTTTTAAGCCAAACCTACATTTCCCTGACCTGCACCTGCCTCCTGCTGCCATTTCTCATGTTGCTGATTTAAACAAAAAGTCAACTCAGTGAGTTCAGCACTTAGAAAAGGTGTTAAATTGACAAGTCTGAAAATCCAGATTAATTTTGCTTTCAGATGTGAAGGAAAGCAAGACAAGAGGGGCTGTGTGGGACAGATGGGAGCCATCAGGGAGGTGGCACCTGGATCCCAGAGCCTCCAGTCACAGAATCACAGAATCTTGGAATGGCTTGAGCTGGAAGGGACCTTAAAGCTCATCCCATTCCACTCCCTGCCATGGGCAGGGATACCTTCCACTAGCCCAGGTTGCTCCAAGTCCTGTCCAACCTGGCCTTGGACACTTCCAGGGATGGGGCAGCCACAGCTTCTCTGGGCAACCTGTGCCAGGGCCTCACCACCCTCACAGCCAACAATTTCTCCCCAATATCCCACCTAACCCTGCCCCCTGGCAGTGGGAAGCCATTCCCCCTTGTCCTGTCCCTCCATCCCTTGTCCCAAGTCCCTCTCCAGCTCTCCTGGAGCCCCTTTAGGCACTGGAAGGGGCTCTCAGGTCTCCGTGGAGCTTTTTCCTTCTCCAGGTGAGCCCCCCCCAACTCTCCCAGCCTGGCTCCAGAGCAGAGGGGCTCCAGCCCTTGGAGCATCTCCGTGCCCTCCTCTGGACTCTCTCCAGCAGCTCCACATCCTTGTGCTGTTGGTTCCCCCATATCTGGAGGCAGCTCTGCAAGGGGGTCTCACCTGAGGGGGCAGAGGGGCAGAATCCTCCCTCCCCTGCTGCCCACGCTGTGGGATCAGCCCAGGGCACGGGGGGTTTCTGGGTCCCAGCACACACAGCCAGGGCATGTCCAGCCCCTCACCCACCAGCACCTCTAGATCCTCCTCCCAAGGCTGCTCTCAATCAATTCTCTGCCCAGCCTGGATCTGTGGTCTGGATTGCCCTGACCCAGGTGCAGGAGCTTGCACTTGGCCTTGTTGAACCTCATGAAGTTTGCACAGGCCTCACGTGGTTCTGTGTCCCAGCCCTCACTCTGCACAAAAACATTGGTCCAAGTTGCCTTGTGTCTGTTCTGTCTGGTGGGGACAATGCTGATGGCTTTGGATTTTTACTAAGAACCTTCTGGGGAGCAGACTTTGTGGGTCAGACAAGCAGAGCTGGCTTTTATTTTCTGTGTGTCCTCTGGTCAGCTCCTGCTAGGAAAGCTGGGATTTTAAGTGAGCCCTTGCAGCAACTTTTATTTTAGTCTGATTTTACATCAGATAGAACAAGGGGAATGGCTTTAAACTGACAGAGAGTAGGTTTAGACTAGATGTTAAGAAGAAATTCTTCCCTGTGGGGGTGATGAGGACCTGGCACAGGTTGCCCAGAGAAGCTGTGGCTGCCCCATCCCTGGAAGTGTCCAAGGCCAGGTTGGACAGGGCTTGGAGCAACCTGGGCTAGTGGAAGGTGTCCCTGCCCACGGCAGGGAGTGGAATGAGATGAGCTTTAAGGTCTCTTCCAACCCAAACCACTCTGTGATTCTACCAAATGCCTTTTTTTGTGTTTGTGACTTTTCTTAACTGTTTTGAGGCTCCATCAGTGCCCAGGCAGGGTCTCACCTGCCGCCTCTCTCCTTTCTTATCTGCCAGCAAAGCTCCCCAAGCCCAGCCCAGGTCCCACTCACCTCCGTAGGCCACCGTCCCCTGCGAGTCCGTGGTCAGGCTCTGCCGCAACTGCCTCTTCTTCTCCTCGGTCACATCCAGGCCAAGATACCGCAGAACCTTGAGCAGAAACAAAGAGCCTTTAAAAAGAAAAATACTGGAAAGGCAACTCTTTGGAGTAAGCACTGGGAAGACACTTGGTGCCGGGTTTCTCCTGGAAGTGGCTCTCCAGGAAGCATCTCCCAAAGAAGCAGGCTTTGGTTGGGTTTCCAGTCTCTCCTTTCCTACATGTGTACAGAAATGTCTGTTCCTGAAGACAGGGACATGTTCACGTCCTTCCAAGAACATTCTCTACAGACTGCACTCAGATTTGCAGCTCTGATGAGCTGTCAGGGCTTTTATTCATAGCCAGTGGAGTTTAGCAAGGCTCATCTGGCCTCTCCTCTCCTTTCTCTTGCTGCCTGGGAATTGTGTTTAGGACCAGGAAGATAAAAGCTGTTCTCAGAGTATTTCCCATACTCTGAGAATGCTTTCAAACATTTTGCTTTTCCGCTTCATCTTTTGCTCTCTCATTACTCCTGATGCCCTGACTTCTACTGATACTTATCAGTTGAACCCCAGGGCACCACAGAGAGCAGATAAACCTGTGCAAGCCCCACTTCACTGCAGACAGCAGCGACTAAAAGCTTTTAAAGACGAAGTGGAGCTCAGCAGACTCTGGGAAAGAGCCCGAATGAAACCCTGGCCTGTCCCAGGCTGCACGCACAGCTCCTGCTCCCAGCTCCTCCCACGAGGCCCCCTGGGAAGGGGTGAGCGATGAATCCTTGCTCAGGTTTCCATCACGAGCGAGTCCCTGGGACCCGTCTGGTCTCTCATCCCTGCTCCTCTGCCCCCTGTGCAAGGCAGTGCTGCAGGCTCCCAGACCGGCTACCACACTTCGGGGTGCTGGGTGGCTTGGCCACCCCAAAAACACCTCAGGCTGTGCCTGTCGGTGTCACACCCCGGCCCTGTCACCGCTGCAGTGCCCGTGTGTAACACGGGCTTTCAAAAGGGGAAACCCGGCGTCCCACTCCTCCTACCCAGAGGAGCTGCTTTGTACCCACGACGGGCAGAGGTCGCTGCAAAATGCGGGCCTAAATCCCGTTTTAGGAGAATTAGGCAGGCTTAGAGGAGTTCTGCCCTCCCGGGAGGTGGGAGCAGCCGAGGGCGAGGTCTCGGCCGCCGTCAGGTGGCAGCAGATGTTCGTCACATCGGGGCCACCGCGGTGTCCCCTGGCCCTGCACGAGGGACCTGCACAAGGGACCTGCACAAGGGAGCTGCACTAGGGAGCTGCACGAGGGACCTGTACAAGGAACCTGCACAAAGGACCCTGCACTAGGGACCTGCACAAGGGACCTGCACAAGGAACCTGCACAAAGGACCCTGCACAAGGGACCCTGCACTAGGGACCCTGCACAAGGGAGCTGCAC
>NW_020884981.1:96433-114834 GCF_003945725.1 Corapipo altera | reverse complement strand
CCTGCACAAGGGACCTGCACTAGGGACCTGCACAAGGGACCCTGCTCCCACTGTCCCCCTCAAGCGCCAGCAGAACCCGGGGGTTACATGCACCCCAAACCAGGCAGGGACATGGGCCCCCAGGGCACTCTCCCCTGCACCAGGTCTTGGTGTGCAAACGGGTAGCTCTGCTCTCTGCCCATAGAGCAGGTTTTCCATAAAATGCTGAAGGAATTAGCAGTTCTAGCTGGATCCTCGGTGACATGTCTCCTATCTCTCTCCTCGCCCCCACCAGGCTGCCCGTGGTCACCCCAGCAGCAGCAGCAGCACCAAATATTTTTAGTCCAAGGGAGGTGTGAATGCCAGGAGAAGACTTCTGGAGCCCCCCAGAGCACTGAGAAACAGCCAAGAGGAGACAAGGTGTGTCCAAATTTCCCTTTGGACATAGTCAGGATATTCCACTACTCCTACTCCCTTTTTACCTTCAGAGGCTGGACTCAACCTCCAGCACTCTCAGCTGCAGAGATGAAGGGCTATTTCCTGCATAGCTCACCCTGCCTTGGGAAGAGGGACCCATTCTACTTACCAGTTCCAGTTTCCCATCCTTGAGCCGGATATGGGGATCCAGTGCTACTTTTGGTTTGGCGCCTGAAGCTGCTTTGTGATTAGATGCTGAAGCAGGTGCTGAAAAATCAAATATAAATTTTAATGGGGGAGCATTTGGTAGAAGAAAGTGGTGTCTGCAAAGCAAACTTAGAATTCTGATTATATGAAATATTATGTGTGTGCAGCAGGACAAAAATCAAAGTTCAGGATTTATTAAATCCGGTTCTGAAAGGCTGAACTAGGTCACTCTTGGAAAGATAGGATATTGGGGCAAACCCTTCTGAAACTGGGCTTCTGCATGGTTTAAAATGGGATGTTTCATCCAAGGACCTTGGACTGCAAAAATAGCACTTTGGAAATTTCCAGTCACAGAGTTTTGTGGAGTCTTGGGGCCTGCAGTTGTGGTGAGCTGTGAAAAAAAAAGAATTAAACAAAATCTGCCTGGTTCTCATCTGCTCTAACTGATTAAGCAAAACTGAAGCAATTCATGACACCCATGGGAATGGACAGATTAAAAGCAATGTGGAAAAACACCACTGCAAGATTTTTTCCCTCTTCAAGACTGCAAAAATCCTTTAGCCCTTTTCCCCTCTGTTGGGCAGGCAGAGTTTTTTGGGTAGAAGGAGCCACATGCATGGTGAGGTGGCCACAAAGGGAGAAAGAGGCAGAAAGAGCAGCTGCTGTGCTGGGGAAAAGCTGTTGTGAGCTGGAAGATCCAGCTGGCTCAGCACTGCCAGCACTGCTGCACAGCTGAAAGGGTCCAGAGCGAAGCCCTGCCCCTCCACCCCTGGAGGGATCCTCACCTTTTCCATTATGATTAGCCCTTGTCTGTAAGGAACCAGGATATTCCCTGGGAAAGCACTGCAGAAGGCATTGCCTGCTGGGGACAACCCACCAGAGTCCAGAAAGGTGCAGGGTTGCTGTGCCTGCCCCTGCCCACCCTCAAACCCTCAGCCCAGGTGATAAACTCCTTCTCATGCCAGTGGCCCGAGATCTGCCCAGGAAGCAATTCCTTTTGTCTGCCTGGGATCTGATTAACACCATGGGAAGCCCCTCTTTGCCAAGTAACTCCACTCCTCTGGAATCTCTGGAGCACTTCTCCCCAACCCCTCCTGACCATCAGGGCAGGGCCCAGTGCAAGGGGAAGGAGAAGCAGAGGTGCTGCACAAATGTAATCCTCCTGATCCAGAGATCCATCTACTCTGCCAGAGCTGGGAGCAGCAAGAGGTAACAACTGTGTTTGCTGGACTGGCCACCAACACTTCCCTCTCCAAGTTCAAGGGTGGAGCCAGCACCCTTCTCAGCTTGGCTAATCAGGATTAGCTCTGGGTGGCTTTGCTGTCAGCCCTGGACACGGAGATATCCAGGCCATCCACCAGGCACCCAGAGACAGGCAGGCACTGGCCCAGGCTCCAAGCCTGGCTGCTGCTCTTTCAAAGCCAGTTGTCTGTTTTCATGGGTGGCAACACTGACACGAAGCCTCCTCAGCATTTCACAGTAAAAACCTGGTGGGATCAATCTCCCAGCTAAGTCAGGCAGTGATTAGGTCACTGCTATTGCTGGATTGCTCTGTCCCCACTCCTGGCAGTGCTGGCTGTCCAGGCTGAGAGCCCACCTGACACCTGCAGGACCCTCAGAGCAAGGAGGACAGAGCAAATCCCTGTCCCAGGGCCTCTCCAGAGGAGCATGGAAGGCAGAGCTGGAGCCATGAGTTGCCAGAGGTGGCACAGGCACCCCTGGAAGCAGAGCTGGCACACACCCAGCCCAGCACCGGCTGCTCACCACCAATCCCAGGTATGGACTAAACACGATTCACCTCCAGTGCTTGCTCTCAGCCTTCCAGATGGGAATTACAACAAGGCACAGGGATTTGTAAGCACAGGCAGTGCCCTGGCAGCGCGTGGGGAAGGATTTGAGGCTGCAAGAAGGATGGGCAGCACTTGCTGGAGCCTCACTGGGAAAGCCCATCTTTGCCTCGGGGCAGGACAACATTCCTGTCACAGAGATGTGGGGTGTCTTGGTGGAGGTTGTCTCCCTGGGCTCTGGGTCACAGAGGTTATGGAGGTTTCCTGCCATTCCTAAGGGATCTGGGAAGCTGCAGGGTGATTTGACTTCACCTCCACTGCTGCCACCCTGTTGGGTGAAGAGTCGGTCTCTCCATAATAGGTAAGAGCTCAGTAGACCCAGAGCAGGGAGAAAAAACACAGCATGGAAAATAAGCAAAAAGTGAAGTTTGGATGTAGAGAGGAGTCTGATTTAGTCACATCTAGAAGCCATTTCCCAGTTTGGCCGACGGAGGGCATCCTTACTGCCTGTTCAGCGCCAGGGTTGGTGTGTATGTCACCACTGTCACTGACTGCCTGGTGTTACACTGTGTGTCCGAGGACCCCTCGTTCCCGTCAGAGGGAATGTGACCTGTGATGGGACCTGCTGAATGTCTGACATGGGCAAAGGCACTGCTGCAAATGAACCAAAGGCTGAGAGGGGAAGAATTTGTGTCCTGTGAATACCTCAGTCCTCGAATGCCTTAGTAAAGAGTTTTGCTACTTTGGGCAAACATGGACATAGTTACTACTCGTTGAGTATGCCAAGCTGCTGCCTTCCCTCTCTCTGAGCAGGTTGAGTCTCATTATCACCCCATTAAATTCCACTACAGCCGTATAAACACTGATAAAAAAATGTAGTGATAGGACAAGGAGGAATGGCTTTAAACTGCCAGAGGGCAAGGATAGATGGGATATTGGGAAGGAATTTTTCCCTGTGAGGGTGGGGAGACCCTGGCACAGCTTGCCCAGAGAAGCTGTGGCTGACCCTGGATCCCTGGAAATGTCCAAGGCCAGGTTGGACGGGGCTTGGAGCAACCTGGGCTGGTGGAAGGTGTCCCTGCCCATGGCAGGGGGTGGGACTGGATGAGCTTTAAATTCCCTTCCAACCCAAACTAGTCTGAGATTCTGTGATTTTGTAATTTCATCATCCTGAGGTTGAGGAGCCACAGCTGTTTGTCCCACACAAAAGGAGAATGTTTGACAGGACTCTTACCTGAGACCGTAAGCTCTGGTGGGCAAATGTCCGGTGACAAAGAAGGCACAGGAAAAGGATTTTCACGTCTATTCTAGAAAAACAAGACAAAATAGCACAGACAGTCACTAAGAAGAATCTGCTGGTGTTAATACAGAGCAGAAGATTGAGGTGTTCAAGAGAGAGCCACCCAGCTGGCCCATGAAGGCACCACATGTGCAGATGGGCCAAAAGAGACTCTGGGGGTTTCTCTGGGAGCATCTGGTACAGGAATGTTCCTGGGCCATCCCAAGACTTCTGGTCACACACAAACAAATCTTTCCTTAATGTAACTGTGATTGAGAGCTGATGCTGAATTTGGCCTCGTCTGGTTTCTGCACAGAGGTTCTTCCTAAAGCTCTGTGTCCAACCCACCAGCGAGGTCCTGAGTAGTCTGACCACAGCAGGTGTAATATTTACCCCAAACACAAAACTACCACAGTGAGCTGTGGGTAAAGGATCCAACCATACCACTCAGCTACAGCTCTAGGGCCTGCTGCTGCTTTTCATAAGCACTTCCCAGCCTGGTGCACCCAAGAGAAACACGCAGATGACATTTGTGCAAGTCTGTGTCTCCACAGGGCTGGAAAGAGATGTTTTGTGAATGATCTTGTATGAAAGGAACATCCAGCTGGCCTCTTCCTTTTGCCAAAAAAACCCACTCTTTCTCACTGTTTGCCTGCTTTTGCATTCAGACTGTACTTGTGAGTAAGAATTGTGTCTCAGATCTATCAAGGTTACAGTAAAATGAAATAAAATTGGACTTTCCAAAGGAAATGTGTGGTTGTCACTTATGTCCACAGGTAGAAAATATTCTGGATGTCTGGAAAACAGGGGATTAAGGAGTTTGGTCCCAGAACGTTAATCATTTTTCTTTAAAGGGGTTTTGTTATTTTGCTCACAGCCAAACAGACCTGAGGGAAAGGAACTTCTAAAGGAAGCTTCTGAGGGAGAGGGCAGGGGGTACACCCAGCACGGCACCAGCCCAGGAGAGGAGCAACAAGTGCACAGAATCCAGACAGAGACCTAAAGAATCGTGAGGATTGTGTGTCCAAGCACACACAGCTGGAGCACTTTTCTCTGCCAACCCAACATGGAGCTCGGCCTCCCAGGGGGAATGAGCCTGGCTTATCATTAGAGCAGTCAGGAGCAGCAATGGGCTGCGTAGGAACGCTCTGGATCCATCCTCATCAGAGGGCTCGAAGAATAAAGGGTTGTTCCTGCCTTTGGGTAGGAGCCAGCCTAGATCAAACTGACTCCAGAGATCCCTTCCAGCTCTATGACTGGAGTGGAATGAGATGCAGGTTGCTATCCACAGAAGGGTTTTGTTTTTGAAAACCTGAGACTCCTGGAACAGGTCTGAATGCAGGCCCTGGAGATGAAATTCCTCTCATTACCTCCACAGATCTTGTCTCAAACCCAAGAGAGAAGAAATGATTTCAGATTTAAAATACCTGCCTGTAAAACAGGGCCACGTGTATCAGCATTACAGACTTTCCACTGTCCCAAAATATTGCCAGGGAGTCCCTAAAGACGAGTTTTCTGATCAAAGAAAGGTCACAGGATCTGTGCTGTGAGATATGAACTTCAACCTACCTCTGGGGACCTCACGTGGACCTTGAGCCTGCAGGAGCTCAGGCCATTTCCCACAGCCTTCGGAGGTGGTGATGGGATGTTGTTGTGCACTGACAGTCCAGGATGTAACCGTCCCCTTCCAGGAATAAAGGCCACTTCTGTGCTTCCCTCGTGTCTTAAACAAACAGCAAATACAGGACATCTTATTAGTAAAACATAAGGTACAAAGCTGAAGAACTTCCATGCTCTGGTTCTGTCTCCAGGGTAATCTCACTTAAGCCCATGCAGCCTCCACCAGTGCAGCTGGATCTGCACCAGCTGTGTTCCATAGATTCATAGGATCATGGAATCGTTAAGGTTGGAAAACACCTCTAAGATCATCAGGTCCAACCCTTAATCCAGCACTGCCAAGGCCACCACTAAACCATGTCCCCAAGTGCCACATTTACATGTTTTTTGAACACTGACAGGGATGGTGATTCCACTACTGCCCTGGGCAGCCCGTGCCAGGGCTTTACAACCCTTTCCATGAAGAAATTTTTCCTCATATCCAATCTAAACCTCCCCTGGCACAACTTGAGGCCTTTGTGTCTTGTTCCATCAGCTGTTACTTGGGAGAAGACACCGACATCCACCTGGTCCCACCCTCCTTTACAGATCAATAAGGTCTCTCCTGAGCCTCCTTTTTTATGGTTCTTTGAACTTCAGTTCTGTTGCAGAACTCTGCTGGGCAGTGATAGGAGATATTCACGAGGTCCAGAACATTGGGAAGGTCTGGATTACACTTCAGGATGACCCATGCCTTCAAGATTTCCTTATGTGACCACCTATCAGGACCATCTCGAAGCATCATTTAAGACTAATGATGCTCTTGAAGACAAATGTGACATAAAGGGTTTCTGCCTAAGACTCAACAGCACCCTGATGATGACAACAGGAAATATATTCTATGCTTACCTGAATTTGGCTTTTTCAATTATTTTTCTGGCCTCTTCATGTGTGCTGCCCACCAAAGAATCTCTGTTGATGGCGATTAGTTGGTCACCAGGTCGGAGCCGACCATCCTAAACAAACAGGTAGAAAGACACAGCGTTGGGAAGGAATATCTCTGCCCAAAGCCTTCTCCTGCAACACAAATCCTCATTAGCCTGTGCAGTGCATTGTCCATTTACTCTTAGAAAAGCTGTTTCAGAACAGCTCCAGCCTCCAGGAGAAGTCCCCAGAGGCCACCAAGGGTCTCCACGCTGACTTACCTTGTAACAGTCACCATCTGGCAAAAGCTCTTGGACATAAATCATGGGCCCATCAGGCCTGTTAGATCCACCACTGATTGTCAGCCCCAGGCCGGAGGAGTTTGCTATGGAAATGCTCTGGATTCCTGAGTCAATGGAGCAGCTGCAAGGGAGAGACGTTCGCAGGTGACTCGAGGTGAGCTGGGTTATTTTCCCATGTCACTGAACAAACTCTGTCTGGATTTCTTCCCGTGCATGATCCTTCTACCTTCTCCCAACCTTTTCCCTGCATCCTTTCTTCCACCCAGCCTTGGAGGGAGGAGATGAGTTGGAAAGAGGCTCTTGTTCCTTGGCAGACACTGTTCAGCATTATGAAGGGGACTGGTTCACATAATCCCAAATACCAGGGAATACTCACAGAACCACGGAATATTCTCAGTTGGAAGGGACCCACAAGGATCATCAAGTCCAACTCTTAAATGAATGGCCCATACAGGGATCAAACCCACGACCTTGGTGTTATCAGCACCATGTTCTGACCAACTGAGCTCATCTCAGGGTTAAAATAGAGAAGAAACTAAAGGTTTAACTAGAATAGGTTTGGCACTCCTGGTTTTTATAGCTAAAAGCACACAAAGGATCAACATGGTTATTGCTTGAATCCAGCTAAATCACCAGACAGCAGTTTATAGATCGGTCAAGTATTAAGCAGTTCTTAGGAAACATCCAAGGGAAGCTTGGGATACACAGCTGAGTGTGTCTAAACTGAGGTTTGGAACTCAAAATCTTGGAATATTCCCTAAGAAATGGTCATCCTTTGCAGCAACACCCACTACACTGTGAGTGCTGCTGTGGCAGGGGGAGAGATGGCTCTCCCAGTGAAGGATGTAAATGGAGCAGCAACCAGGTGGGACCTTTCCCTCCAAGAGTGACCAGACAGGATCCAACAGGCCACCAAGACACGGCCACAGCAGGTCAGGGGTTGGGGGAGCAGAGATTTCACTGACCTGTGATGGGCTGGTGGGCACCACTGCAACAGGGAGGTTTGGGGAAGGATTTGGTGGGGTCTAAGAGTCAGCAAACAGTTTTCTCCAAATGAGATGGGTGCAGCTGGCTTTTCACCTTTTCCATTTATTTCCCTAGCAGCCAATCCCCAAACAATCTGAACTTTCTGGTCCTGCTGATGTTGTCTCATAACTTAAGACACAATGACAGCTGTGCATCCTGTGCCCCACAGTGACACCAGTGTGTCACCACCCCGTGCTCCCCAGTGATGCTATTCCTGGAGGTCAGAGACTGCATTGAAAGGGGTGCATGTGCCTTATTCTTATGAAAAAGTGCTTTAAGGTAAATGATTTTACGAAAATGATGTCATGAAATAACAGCATTAAAACCTCCACTCAAATCAAAATATCAGACACTGTGGTGACTCTGAACTGTATCTGAGTCCTGCTGCTCAGTGGGGTGGCAGGGCCTCAGGTGACAGCACTGGACAGCCCGGGCAGAAGGGATGGCAGCCATGTGCATGAAAAGACCCATGGACCAAATTACACCTCTCAGCTGACCACCAGCACTCAGCTGCAATCAGAGATCTGTGATTCCAGAAGACCACTGGGGCCTGGCACTGGCATGGAGACAAGCAGAACATGGCACAGCAGGGCAGTGCTGAGTGAGGAGGCCACCAAAGCAGGCCCTCTCTAGCCTATGTGCCCATTTCCCTGCTCATTGCAGGGTGGTTGGAATGAGATGATCTTTAAGGTGCCTTCCAACCCAAGCCATTCTGGGCTTCTGTATCTCAGCCTGGGGTGGGTTCACAGCACAGGAAGGATGGTTTGTCCAAACCAACTGCCAGGTAGATAATCTGGCCTCTCCTCTGTGTGGGTCTCTCACTCCATGCAAGGAGCTTAAACCTCTGGTGCCAAATATTTGTCCTCTACAAATCCCTAATAAGCTGGTATTTAGCAAGAGGATTTACTGGTTCTGCAGTGAGGGCTGATTCTCTTTACCAGCAACTTGGCTTGTTTACGCTGGCAGAGGGAGGGAAGCTGCAAGCCCTGGGCACAAGTGGTCCCCATTCCACAACTGTGAACACCCTCTGAGCTGTCCCTCTGGAGAAGGACAACCCTGAGTGCCCCGGAGATGAGACTCTGCAGAAAGACAAGCTCTGCCTGTCCAAACCTCTGAGCTGTGGAATGTGAAGGGGACAGATAACCACATGAAAACACTCGCTCCAGGAGATGCTCTGGAGACCAAAGCAGGTGGTGACTCTTGGCAACCACTGTTGACCCCAAAGCAAACGGCGTCGGGAATGTTTGCCTGGAGAGGTGCTTGTGTTCTTAGTACACGGGGTCAACGTGTCAGAAGCAGGGCAATAGGAAACAAGATCCCAAAACACCTCCTGAAAGCACCACTGGCCTTGCAGGAACACTCTGCTCATGGCATGTTTTGTAAAGGTGATGTGCAGGGTCCTCTCAGCTGGCTGTAAATCAGGGATCCTTTCCCTGGGATCTGGAGGGGATGAAGAGGAGCTGTTGCATAGTTAACCATAGTGCAGATATATTGACTGCCTCAACTGGGAAGCTTTTCAGCTCTTGAGCACAAACTTCCCAGGAACAGCCAAGATGCCACCACGCCATCTAGAAGATGCTGTGATCTCCCAGCCATTGGTGATAAATCAGTGAAGAGGACATAAGGAGGAACAAAGCTGTTCTCCAAGCACTGGAATTACTTTCTGGCTCTAAGGCAGTGTCAGACACTCAGTGGTGTCCCCATGGCCCACCAGGGCCGGGCTGTGTGGGGCCAGCCCCGGAACAGGTACGTACTGTGCGTGAGGGGCGTGCGCCGCGTTCCCGAGGCAGGGCCCGTGGGAGTTGGCAGGACTCAGCAGCAGCGGGCTCTGGGAGCGCGAGGAGGAGCCCGAGGATGTGCTTTCCAGGTATCGACCTGAACAGCAAAGTCCGAGTCAGTCCAGGGCACACAAACCCAGCATCACCCTCCTCCCCTGCTCTGCCTCTGAGAGCTCTCACTGTATTCCTGTCTTTTTTGGGAAAATCACGTGTTTGTTAAAATCATCAGGATATGGCTTATGGGAGAGGAAATATTCAGCCCCCTCAGCACAGTTTCAGAATGTCACCCCACTGGCAGCCCTACATACCCCTGCCATAGGGGAAGGGTTGGCAGCTGGCTGGTGGGATGCCAAGTCAGAGAGACAGCTTCCTTCCCCATGCACACATGGATTTGTGTGCTGGCACCTCACTTACATCAACCCTTTTCCACCTCATTAAACATTTCCCATTTGTAAATAAAAAATAGTGATGGTTGAATGAATTATTGCTGAGATGCTTTGAAATCCAGAGCAGAAAGCTAAAGCTGTCCCTGCAGAGATGGGTACTGGTGGAGTCACCTGCACGACACATCAGTTAAGCAGAGTCTGGGGATCTGGGGAGTGATCACAATCCCAACTCAAGTATCCCTTGTTCCCTCTGAGGAGGTGGCTTGTTGCCTTGCTCCACGCTTGCCCTGTGTTGGCCACCCTGCTCTGCACCTGGGCTTGGAATAAGGATGAGCTTCCTTCAAACCTCCACCCAAACACCTGCCCAAATCCAATCCCAACTCCTTCAGAATTACACTGGGACAAAGGAAACTCTCTTTGGTTCCCCCCAAGCACACCCTGAGTTACTCACTGCCGCCGTGCAGGACCGGCGAGCTCCGCGCCGAGCCCGTGTTGCTCTGGGAGCCAAACTTCTCCAGCAACTCGGAGAATTCCCTCCTGGAAACAACAACATGGTGAAGTCAGCTGCTGCTCAAGATTATCCCCCACCCGATTACCTGGCAGTGGTGCCTCTGGTGGCAGTGACTTAGTACCAAGTCTGCAGGGCCGTGCCCTCCAGCAGTGGGGAGCAGACAGGGCTGCCTTGTGCACAAGGGGAACACCCTGGTTTCAGGAGCTTGTGCAAGGCTTCAGGTCTGTAATCAATCTCATGGCACAGCAGCTTTCCTGCAATGGGCTGGAGCTTCAGTGTGATCCTTCCCTGCCCCGGAATGTGTTCAGGGTGAACTTGGGCAAGAGGAGCTGGGAAGGGATTTATTCTTAAAGGTCTTTTCCAACCGGAATGATTCTGTGATCCTACGGACAGGCTCTGGTGTTGAGGACTGTCATTCCTGAGAGAGGGTAGATGGACATTGGAGCCCTGCCTTGCATCCCACTTGGCACCCCTGCCTTGCACCCAACCTCATGGAGCCTCCCAGGAATCAGGCAAAATATTTTCACCCCCAACTATCGGGCTCAAAATTCTGGAATCACACACCACACAAATTAAACAGACTGTCAGAAGGAGCTGTAACTGTGCAAACATAGAACAAAAAGGCTTGGCTTGTTTGTGACTCTTTCTAGAACAGTTACATAAAGATTATTCTCTGGTTTTTACTCCTCCTTCCGGGACAGAAGGCAGATCCTTCTAGCTCTTGCTGGAGTGAAGGTAGGATGTGGCTTTCTGGAGCACGTGCAGAAGCAGCCACCAACTCTCTGAATCCATCCATGGTGATGCCCTCTATGAACATCTCCGATGAAGCTCTTGGAGCATAACACCTTAACAAAGACCTGCACACAATGTCATCCAGAAAACCCCCTAGAGAGCTGGCTCCATGCTCAGGCACCTCCTTAATGCTCTGTTCCTGGTGGAGTTTGACCACCGTGTAATTATCCAAGCCCTTGATGAGCTGTAACGACCTGTACACCACAGGTGAATTGCTTTGTGGCCTTCCCTTTGCCACGTGTGACATCTGGGGTTTGTAAACCCCACTGAGAACCACCATTATCCATGTTTACCAGCTCCTGCCTCATTTCTGAAACCTTTCTTTGAGCTGCCGTGAGCCTCTCACACCCATTTGGATGAGGAGACATGGAGAGGGATGACACCATCATGTTGATCTTCAGCAGCCTCCTGATCCATCCCAGTCACATTGGTTCTTTGCTCCCAGGAACATCTGTCCCTCTGCAACGGGGGGTTCCTCTCCTTTCATAACCCAACCTTTATAACCCCACCCTACCTGATCAATCCAACCTTTGGCAGAGAGCAGAGCCTCAAGGATGACTAATTTCTTACACATGCCAATAAATAAGCAGCCAGGCAGTGGGAGAGACCCTGAAAGTGTTGTTTCTGTGGCCACAGCAGCACCATTAGATGTCCTCTTTGAAGGCATGAGGGAATCCCCATGGGAAGGTGCCTTCCTGATGCTATAGCCCCAGGAAAAGCCTGGGTATGAGTGGCTCGCTCTCAGGCTTGACAGTCAGACAAGCTCAAGACATAAACCTGTAGGAAAGCAGCCACAGCAAAGTTCCCTGAGCAAGGAGACAGCTCTCACACACACGCAGACGCTGTGTCATCTGCGTTCTTCACCGGGACACAGGTTATATATTATTGGCTAGATTAGAGTCAACAATATTAAATGATGAATGAATCATCAGCTCCTTGGGTTCCTACTGGAAATGCTCTCAGTAATTTACATCTTCCCAGTAACAACCAGTTCATTAACAAACTTCAAAGACCAGTGCATGCCTTATCTAATATTGCCATCAAATTTATGCCTTATTCATTCCATCTAATGCTAATTTAAAACCCAAGTGTCACACAATGCTCAGTGACATGCCTTGGTGAATCCCAATATTTGCATTGACACTATTGTCTTTATCAATTAAACCCATGACCTTAAAAAAAGACAATTACTTTGTTCAGAAACCCCACCTCCCACAGAGCTGTTTTAGTTTTCACCTCTTGGGCACAAACTTCCTGGGAACAGTCAAGATGCCACCACAGCATCTTCCAGGTGCTGTGGTCTCCAGCCATTGGAGTGATAGAACAGTATGAAGGATATAAGGATGATCAAAGCCATTCTCTAAGCACCGTAATTATTTATTGGATCTACCCCACAGAAAATGTTAGACATGTGGTGATGTTTTCATGACCCACCATGTGTTGGGCCAGCCCTGTGTGACCTGTACATACTGTGCTTGAGGGGTGTCAAGTTTCATGAAGTTGGACACCAAAATATATATAAAATATTAGGAAAAAATTCTTCACTACAAGGATGTCAGGCACTGGAACAGCCCAAGGAAGTGGTGGAGTCACCATCCCTGGAAATGTTCAAAAAACGTGTGGATGTGGCACTTGGGGATGTGGTTTAGTGGTGGCCTTGGCAGTGCTGGGGGAATGGTTGGTCTGGAAGATTTCAGAGGGCTTTTCCAACCTGAATGATTCCACAAGCACTGGGAAAGTGGAAGGGCAACTCAGCTCCTACAGCAGTAGGACAGTGGTTGCTGTTCTGTGATTCCCTGGGCTGAGCCTTGGGTGGATCTTACCTTAGCAGAATTTTTCCACTTTCCAGCAAAGCTGCTGTGTTTCTACAGGTGATTCACCCCAGTTTCACTGGTCACTCACTCAGCCATGGCTTTACCCCTCTCTGACCCAGTGCAGGGGCAGGTCAAACACCTGCTGTATTATTTCCAGTGGCTCCCAAGCCTTCGGCAGCTGAGTTGTGTTTTGGGCTGGGTATTTCTGTGGTCACCTATTGTTACATTTTCCTCAGATAATAATCCATCAGAGCACAGAACAGGTTATGAACCTAAAACAATGGCTAAAATAGTCTTAGTCAATGCAAATGTGACTCGTCCAGCAGCTCTTGTGCTCCTCCAGCCCTGCGAGCCCGGTCAGGGATCCGAGCTGTCCAGCGCTGCTCTCAGCCAGGACACACACGGCCTGAGCACCCTTTGTTGTTGTTTATTCTGTGCTGTTCAGTTCCTCCACAAAGGAGTATTTAGCATTGTTTGCTCAGGAGCCTGAACAACGAGCTGGGAGCCCAGGGCTGCCCCTTGAGCCCGGGTCCAGCCCAGCACAATGTGACTAAATGCTACGTCACGCGCCACCGTCCCAGCCCCGGCTTTGTTGGTCACTGCTGCAAGTCTCAGTTCCAGCAGGGACATAAACACATGACTAACTCGAGGCACACACTTATCCCAGCAGGAAGCAATACACTTTCTGGTGTCAATCTCCTGGGAATTAATTTTGTGCTCAGTGCTGTGTTTGGAGGAGTTTGCAAACAGGCAGACAGTGCCCAAACATTGCTGAGTGATGAACACGCACACTGAGGGAATGCCAGCTTTGTGCTTTCAGACACCAAGACACTTCAGATGTCTTTAATATTTAAAATTTGACCCTTGCTAAAACATTGTGAATTGTCAGGTGCCTGCAGGACTAAAATGCCCAGCTTTATTAAAAAACAACAACCATGGCGTTCTATTAGGTGGAAAGTTCATTTTAACAAGCCTTCTCCAGCTTTTTTTCATTAGGATGCAAACATTAGAGGTCTGGAGGATGCCTGTAACAGAGCTCTGTCCCACACAGCCTTCAGGATGCCGGGGTCTGCCAGCACAGCCAGCTGGAGGGTGACTTTGCTACAGATTAAGCAGCAGGGGGTCAATCTTTTCTCAGAAGATATTGTTGTTTTATCTCATAATGCCTCTTTGTCCTGCCCTTTTGTTCTTGGGAGAACAAAGGGTGAATCCTACATCAAAGGTTATGAGCACATAGCGTCTGGAAACCTCAGCTGGGAGAGAAAGTGGAGCCTGTGACATCAGAAATTAATAGTTTGCCTCAAAAAAACCAAACCTGCAGATGAGTGGGAGCCATGAACCCAAAGCACTGCAAAAGCGTCACAAAAGCAGATTTTCTCACATGCAGATCACAGCGACAGTGGGATCAAGGGCACCCTCAGCCAGTTTGGAGCTGAACAGAGCTGTGTGGTGAGGTCACACACTGCAGGGAAGGGATGGGGCATCCAGAGGGACCTGGACAGGCTGGAGAGGTGAGACTGTGTGAACCTTATGTAGATCCACAAGGCCAAGTGCAAAATACTGCACCTGGGTCAGGGCAATGCCAGGCACAAATCCAGACTGGGCAGAGAATGGATGGAGAGCAGTTCTGGGAGAAGAATCTGGTGATGCTGGTGGGTGAGGGGCTGGACATGCCCTGGCTGTGTGTGCTGGGACCCAGAAACCCCCCATACCCTGGGCTGATCCCACAGCGTGGGCAGCAGGGGAGGGGGGATTCTGCCCCTCTGCCCCCTCAAGCGAGACCCCCCTGCAGAGCTGCCTCCAGATATGGGGGAACCAACAGCACAAGGAAGAGGAGCTGCTGGAGAGAGTCCAGAGGAGGCCATGGAGATGCTCCAAGGGCTGGAGCCCCTCTGCTCTGGAGCCAGGCTGGGAGAGCTGGGGGGGTTCACCTGGAGAAGAGAAGGCTCCAGGGAGACCTGAGAGCCCCTTCCAGGGCCTAAAGGGGCTCCAGGAGAGCTGGGGAGGGAATTGGGACAAGGACCTGGAGGAACAGGCCAAGGGGGAATGGCTTCCCACTGCCAGAGGGCAGGGTTAGATGGGATGTTGGGAAGGAATTGTTGTCTGTGAGGGTGGGGAGGCCCTGGCACAGGTTGCCCAGAGAAGCTGTGGCTGCCCCTGGATCCCTGGAAGTGTCCAAGGCCAGGTTGGATGGGGCTTGGAGCAACCTGGGCTAGTGGAAGGTGTCCCTGCCCATGGCAGGGGGTTGGAATGGGTCTTGAAGATCCCTTCCCACCCAAAGCATTCCATCATTTCCACCACTGGCAGGGTGGGATGGAAGCAGTGACATGCACAGGTGCATCTCAGCTGCTGTGTAAAAGGATGTGTGTTTTTCCCAAAGCACAGCCAATGTCCTCAGCACTCCCAGGCTTGCTGGAGTCAGTCCCAGCCCTCCCTGCCAGTTTAGCACCAAGTGGTCAGACCAACAACCCAAAGGCCACACCTCAAGTCTTGTATCCAATTCTGGGCCCCTCACAACAAGAGAGACACTGAGAGGCTGGAGCATGTCCAGAGGAGGGAAGGGAGCTGGGGAAGGGGCTGGAGCAGCAGGAGCAGCTGAGGGAGCTGGGGGGGCTCAACCTGGAGAAAAGGAGGCTCAGGGGGGACCTTCTGGCTCTGCAACTCTGACAGGAGGGGGAAGCTGGAGGGGAGTCAGGCTCTGCTCCCAGGGAACAAGGGACAGGAGGAGAGGAAATGGCCTCCAGCTGTGCCAGGGGAGGGTCAGGTTGGACATCAGGAGGAATTTCTTGACTGAAAGGGTGGCCAAGCATTGGAATGGGGTGCCCAGGGAGTGGTGGAGTCAAGAAATGACTGGATATGGCACTCAGTGCTCTGGTCTGGTTGACAAGATGGCCATAGTCAAAGGTTGGATTTGATGAGCTCAGAGGTCTTTTCCAACCTTAATGATTCTGTGATTCTTTTCCTGCCTGTTGCTTAGGCACTTGCAGAGAAGCTGCCACTTTCCTTGCTGCTCCTTGTGGGAGCCCTGTTAATCCCCAGCCCCTGTTCCCCGAGATGACACTGCAGAGACATGACATATTTAGCATTTTATCATGCAAGGACAAGGAGGTGCAGCTCAAACTGTCTTTCTCACAGTGATAAACCTGAAAGACCAGGATGATATCTGTGCAGTGCAGAGAAACAGGGACCTATTGTAACTCCCAGGCTGAGAATGAATAAACAATAATTATGTATATGCAATAAAATTATCCTCATTAGCTGAAGGTGAGCACAGGCAAAAATTGGAGCTAACCATCCCCCAAACCCAGCATGTCCAGCTCCAAATCTGAATGTTCTGCTTTAAGCCCTGGCATTGCTGCCCCTCTGTGCAGCAGGGCTGATGCGACAGGCTGAAAACATGCATCTGATACATGCCAGGCCTGAGTTCCATGAAAAGCACAGGTAATTTGGGCCTATAATTAACTCCAGGGACAAATAATAGCATTTATGAGTCAAATTCACCCGAGGGCAACCACAACAAAATGCTACTCAGCTGAGTCATGGGGAAAATTGGCAGGCAGGTTGGATCGTCGTCCAAACCCAGAGCCATGACGTTCCCTCCTCTGTGCACTCTGAGTTTCTGAAGGATCTGAAAATACACTGATTTATGGTCCTCCCTGTGTCCTTCTCAGCTTTCAGGTCTCGTGAGCTGCTTTGCTGGGCAGTGGGAAGGTTTAAGGTTGCCCACAACTCATGACGTGGCACCTCCGGGGGCATCACCTCCAGAGCTGAGCCCATTTCAACCCGGCTGTCTGCTCACCCACACTCAAGGATAGACTTAAAAGATAACAGGGCATCAATAAAAGACAAAACTAAGGGGGGAAAAAAAAAGCAGAGAGCAGAAAAATCCTTCCCCCTGTTCCCACAGCCCTTAATCCTGGAGATATGTATTCGTGTATTAAACAGTTTGTGAGATGATTATGTAAGTGAAATCTCTGCAAATCTTTTAAAAAAAAAATAAATAAACTGATTACTTTTCCCCCTCTCCCTCTGGCTAACCTTTTGCAGATTTAACAGATAACCAACAGCAAACGGAGGCCAAATAAATTGCTTAAAGTTTCCTTGCCCTGCCGGCCTCCCCCGGGTCCGGGCAGGGCGATTGGGGACTGCGGCAGCTGCAGGGGGAGCCGGAGCGGCCGGCAAAGCCACGCGTGCGTGTGCTCGGAGAACATCTGCTGCAGTTTAGGGTATTAGCAGCCACAGCGAGATGCCCGAACAGCTCGGAACAGAGCAGGGTGAAGGCAGAAAACCTGCTCGGGGCCTCTGGTTGAGAAATGAAGTATTGCTGGAGCAAGTGCTGCTGCTGAGGGATGGATGCTCCTGCTGGGAGGGGTGGGATCCTGTCCCCGAGAGGCACCCACTGCCACTTCCCAGGGGAAGTGCTGTGGTACAGAACTGCATCCTGAGCATCCTTACTCAGGCCAGAAGTGACCTGCTTGCTTCACCCAGCACTTCCTCAGCAGCTGCTGAAGGACTTGCACTTAATAGAATAATTGGAGATGTTATTTCCAGTGGAAGAGGGTGGGTAAAAATCAGCCCGTCATTAATAGCAAATAATTCTTCCACCAGTGTATTGCTGTGTCAGAATTAGTCTCACCTCTGTCATTACAGCACTCTCACTCTCCTGTCAAGGCAGGAACTCTCCACAGCAACTGATGGATAAAGAACGAATCCATCACCTCCACCCTAACGGGATGTGGGTACATTGAGCAGGTGCCTCTGTACCCTCCAGCCACCCACAGATGGTGCAAAGCCCTGGTCCAGCAGCCTGTGGGCCCACAGCCACGCTCTGCTGAAACCCACCCTCATTTCCGTGGCTCCTGGTGCACCTCAGCTTTCCAGACCTGTGTTTCTATTCCAGGGAGAGGATGTGCCACCACATTGTGCCAGATCTTCCAGGCAATGCAAGGAAAGACGCTGCTGATCCTATATGTTGGTTCCCATAGCCCTGCCCTCTCTCTTGGGACCATCATTGTCCCACACAGCCTAAATCCAGCCAAGACAAGACTGAACTCTTTCCTTCTGCTTTTGAATCCTCCAAGCCTCTCCAGAAAAAGTAAGGTTTTCCAGGGAGCAACAAGGGGAGAAATTTCAGGGAGAGGAATCCTCTGGACAAGGAAGATCTTAACGTGTCCAACTGGAAAGGAAAAGGAAGATCCTGCTGTCCCTGTACATCTTCATCGAAAGCTCTGAAGGACATGATAAACCACAGGCAGCTCATCACCACACAGCAGAGCTGGGGGAGCTGTGCCACCCTACAGCCAAGGCTGGAGCTGCCCTGGTCCTCCCTGGAAAAAGGCCTGTGGAAATCTGCTCAGCTGTGGAATGTCCCACAGACCCAGCACGGTCAGGGCTGGAGCTGGGAGCTTCCCTTCCAGTTACAGCTCCATTGTGTTCCCACCAGCAGAGTTACCAAAGACCCTGGGCCATCTCAGTGGCCACCTCAGCCACCACTCCAGGGCACTCTGGTTGTGGTGCCAGCGAGTGCCACGATGCCCCTGCCCAGTGTGACATGACCCCCTCACCACCCCCTCACCACCCCCTCACCACCCCCTCACCACCCC